>NW_027062618.1:2402427-2576333 GCF_032884065.1 Artemia franciscana | reverse complement strand
AAAACTGAAAAAAAGAATAATAAGCCTTTCATAATTTTGAGCATAGCGGATAAATTTTTAGTTAGGAATTCAGTAAAAGTACGCAACGGGATGGTTTTTTGTATGAATTTGCTGATTGATTATTGTACCTAATTGGTCACTTAGTATACGAAATTTTCCCTTCCTACTCGTCCAAATATTATTTTCAGAAAAATCTAGAAAAGAAATCTTTCAGAATTTGGCACGTAAATATATTGTCTTAAATAGAACTAGCATGGATTCTTTATATTGTATACATAAATGTTTAATTTTTGTATTCCTTGTTTATAAGTCAAACTTTGATAACTTCAATCTTCAAAGTCTCGTTTTTAATTTTATTCTTCTAGAAGAAAATAGTTCCTTTTTTTCTTCTTCTAGAAGAAAAAGTGGATCCTCTCCTTCGCGTTTTTTTTTCTTGTGCTAACTTTGTTGGAAACCCAAGCAGGTTCGATGGAGATATGGAATAGCTCAACTGTTATTACATAGAAGGTATTTCAAACAGATAAGAACTCCTGAAGACTAAAAGGGTAAAAAGCTATATTAACGCAAGGCATTCAACAATTCCATAAGGATATGGCTTTCACAGGATTTAATTTGCCTCATTTTGACAAAATTTCTTAACAACTTACAGCTCAGCAAATTCAAATAGAGTACACATCTTTTTGCTAAGAAATGTTTTCAGTACTAAGCGAAGATGAAAATATGAATCAAACAACTCAAACACCCTCACATACAGCTATAACAGCCACGCATATAGCGGCAAAGCGAAGCATCAGATCTAATGTGGTCTCAATAAGTGACAGCTCGTTGAAAATTATCTTGAACAACGTCAGTCCCACTGTCAGATTAGCCTTGTCTACCCCCCTGCTCCTTATTTCTGATTCATTGCCAGTAACTGCGGAATTAACAAAACAGTGTATTATCGAAAATAATAAGCAAGTTCAATTTCGTTAAATGATTTATTTTTAAGTTTACTGGATTTTGGTCAACGAAAAAAATTGTGAATAAATTTTTGTGATAACCTGCAAAGGAATTAAACCCACCTCTTCATTTGCCATTTTTAGGCAAAGTTGGCCATTTGAGGTCAGAATTGGTAACCAGTTCAGTTATGCCCATATAATTTATTACATAACGAGATACTATATAATGTATAAACCCCATTGAAATATGCGAATAGGGAAAGCCATCAGACATCCAACATGAATAAAAAAGATGAAGATCCGCCAGAGCCAATTCTGGCTCATAGGGGGCAAATCAACGTTTCAGTTTCCGGATCTTTTTTTGCAGGGACAAGTAGCAAGACTTTCACCCAACCTTGCCGCGAGGGGGTTTATCCCTGGGCTCCATACTGCCAAGCAGAGCACCAATCCTCTGTGCTGCCACAGGGTACCCAACAAGAATAGTGGTAGTAAAACTGTAATCGAATTGCAATTTAAAGAAGCAGACCTCAAAACACGGTGTTTTTCTGGAAAAAAAAATTCATAAACCATTACTGGCGCCATGGGAAAAAAGCAAAAGGGGCTCGCCAAAATATATAATGTTTGTAGTTTATTACAAATTAATAAGTATATGGGTATAACAACACTCAATAAATGTTGGTGGTACGCAACATTAATGAAAGTTTTGTAGTAAATCTGATATAGAAACTAACAGCAGTGCAGGTAAGCATCGGAGTCTGGTCCCATCTCACCGAATGACAGTTCACTTAAATTTGTCTTAAGCAGCTAAACGTTCATCGTGTAAATTTCAACCTCCATACAACTGTAGTTGTCTGGGAGAATTTCAGTAGATAGTATCCAAGAACTAAGTACTGTTCTTCCAAAATTAAAGTCCTTCATAAAGGTAAATGATAAATTCATAAAATGGTAAATGATAATTCAAAAAGGTAAATGATACGGCATTAGACTTTACAGTCCGTACCGGCGGTGCTGATTTCCGTTTCTTGGCCCTTCAGCCAGGAAGTGCAATGGGGGGTTGGGGGCCAGCCATCCTGTGCTTTCGCACGCCCTTCCTGTTTACCTTCCCCAGATTTCTCCAGGTACCCATTTAGAGCTGGGTCGACTCTGGCTAAGCTTACAGAGTCACGCCGCTGACTCCCGTCCCAAACTGAAGAATTGGGGACACCGGGATTCGAACCCGCGTCCTCTCAGACAAGGGATCCCGAATCCAGCGCACCAACCCACTCGGCCAAGACGGCTCAAAAAAAAACCGCCCGATACGGGACTTGAACCCTTGACCCGAGGATTAAAAGTCCCACGCTCTACCGACTGAGCTAACCACTTCATACAACTTCTTCAACCTGCTTACAATTGAAATTGTCCCGGGGGGAGTTTCAGCAGATATTATAAACAAACTTTTATTTTTCAAACTTTTATTTATTTTATTAAAAGCAAATATTATTCTCGATCTAACTGTCTTTCATAATTAAAGCCCTTCATACAACTCCCTTAGTTTTCATATAACTGCAATCGTCCGGGGGGAGGGAGTTCAGCCGATATTAGCCTCGAGCTAAGACTCCTCTCCATAGATCCTTCAACCTCCATAAAACTGCAACTGTCCTTTGGGGTGGGGGGTTCGGAAGGTGCTATCCTTCAACTAAGTAATATTCTTCCAAAATTAAAGCCAGTATCAGTAGGATACTTTTAGTTTCTTTATACGAAACACAGATTCACAAGAAAAAGAAAAAAAACAAATTCGACAGATGTCTTATTAGATATCTTGGAGAAAATAAACAGAACAGCGAAGCTGTTGCTACCAGGATCTTTTGTCTTTTTACTTTTGAAAAGGGGCTTTTTAGAAAAAAAACTCAGATGAAAAAAAAAAGATGAAAAGAAAACCCTGTCTAAAAGACGATTCAAATGAATTCTCATTTTAGACATCCTATGAAAACAAGAAATAACGTTGGAGCGTAAAATTGAATATTGAAGTGGATTATTTGGACTAACGAAAATATAATGATAATAGCAATAGAAAAGGCAGCGAACTTTATATTCCATAAAAACGCAATATTTTCAGAATCTATTTCAGTAGTATAAAGTCAGGAAGCAAAGTTTTGCAAAATCGTGCAGATTTTAAACAAAAGCGAATATTAAAATATAACTTTGCATCCAACATCTACGAAGTTCGTTAAAAAGAAGCGACAGACGAATTGATGGAATCTAATTCTAGAAGGGAGGATTAGTTAATGTCATACAACATTTATACGTTTTGAAGATTCTATTCCTGAATTTCATTCAATATTTATCAGTTATGCAGGGGTGTCGTTGGGGGGGGGGGGCAGTTGCCCTCTCCAATACCTTGGAGCAAAAATTATTATGCAGCCCATGCCCCTTGACGAACCAGATATAAACCCTCTTGCCCCCCCCCACACTTTTGCATCTCTATGACTGGAATATTATTGGATTTGACAAGGGTCTTCACGCATTTAAAAAGAAAAAATGTAAAGAGAACAAAACAGAAAGAACAGATACGAAAATAACAGGAAAATCCTGACTAAAAGTTAAAATTACAAATTCTAATTTATATCAGTATATTTGAGAAGAAGGCAATAACGTAAGACAAAAAATGAAAAAAATATAATATTCATAATAAGAAAATTTAATACGTAAGAAAAAAAAATGAAAAAAAATATAATATTAATAATAAGAAAAAAATATTCCAAAGCTGTAGTGACAAGGACAGTGGAAAATGAATCCAAGTGATATTTCATGACATGGAAAAGAAATTATTTATTCCGGGGCATATCCATATTTCCATAAAATATGTCAGTAATATAAAAATATACTACTGTAGTAGCATAAAATTCGAAAGCAAAGTTTTGTAGAAATTGTTCAGATTTGCTACATAAGCGAATATCAAAGAAAAGAAATTTGCTTCCAACACCTATGAAGTTCGTTAAAAAGATGGGCCAGAAGCCTTAACAGGAGTAGTGGAATCTGATTGTGGAGGTAATGAAAGATTGGAGTTGGTCAAGGTCATTCGATATTTATACATTGCGTAGATTCTATTACTGAACGATTTTCAATATTGAATTTTCAAAAAAAAAATTATTACGTTTTTCAAAAAAAAATTTCAATATTTGCCATTTATTTGATGAGATTCTCTTTGAACAATGAAAATGACTTTCAGATCTTTCAAAAGAAAAGATTAAAAAGAACAAAAAAAAACGACTAAAAGTCGACTCCAGAAATTCTCATTTAAATCAGTATATTTGAGAAGAAGGCAATGACGTTAGAAAGCAAAATCAAATATTCCAAAATTGTACTGAAAGTTACAGCGGAAAATGAAGGAAGCTTTATATTTCATGTTGGCTCTATATTTTCAGTGTTTAGTATAAAATCCAAAAGCAAAGTTTTGCTTAATTGCTCAGATTTGCAACAAAAGCGAATAATAAAGAAAAAATTGTGTTTCCAACATTTTGAAGATCGATAAAAGGATAGAGGCATTAATAGGAGGAGTAGAATGTAATTAAGGAAGTAGTCAAAGAGTGGATTTAGTTGAAATAATTCAATATTTATACATTCCAAAGATTTTATGGTAATTGTGTATTATTCAGTACACACTCAATAAGTGAAGTTAGGTTAGGTTAGGCATCTTCTATCACTATGCGTTCCTTCTAGTAAGAGTATAAAATTATGTTGTGCCCATTGACGCACTGTTTTGCTGTGGGCAACAGCCCCCTATTACTGGAAAAATATAACTGCCTCTTGTTCAGTCTTTGGAAAATCCCAAATTTTTATTTATTTCAAAATCCATGTTAAGACACTATCTTCTATCACTATGTGTAGCAAACTAAATTGAGTTTTGTCTTTGTGGCTATGAAACCGGTTTTTCTCATGAAATGTACCTGCATAGTAGTTTGTTTCACGAAAGAACCTAACTTCACTTATTGAGTGTATTATGAATAATACACAAGTACTGATTTTATTCTCAGTCTTTTATAAACATTTGTAATTTATATGATCGGAATTTCATTGAACATTGAAAAGGACTATTACATCCTTAAAGGAAAATCGATAAAAAAAAAATAGAACTAAAAAGAATAGTTTTAAAAACAACATATATGCCCTGACTACATACTGTAGTCAGGAAATTCTCATTTAAAACAGCATATTTGAGAAGAAGGCAGTAATGTTAGGATGTAAAATCCAAAAATTCAATATTATTTGGATTAACAAAATGTAATGGATTATAAAAAACTAAGTGGATTATTTTCTTACCGTAAGACAACTCTCAATGTAGAAGATTTGCTAAGAATAAACATTGTCATCAACATAGTTTTCCAACTTTTATATTAAATGCTTATATTAAATCATGTTAAATAACAGGTGAATTCTTTATTTTCCGTAAGACTACTCTCACTGTTGAAAACTTTCTACGAATAAATATTCTCGTCGACAAAACTACTACTACTACTAACAACTCACCGCGATTCAAAGCGGCCTGAGACCAACCTAGCTACGCCCGCTCTCCCTTTATCCCAATCTATTCAAAACCACCCTCTTTACATCCTCCCACCCCAATCGCAGACGGCCTGCTTTCTGTTTATACCTAGTCGGTTGGCCGAAAAGGACAATCTTCGGCAATCTGTCATCCCTCATCCGCAGAACATACCCTAGCCATCTCAATCTTTCTCTCATTATAGCCCTAGAGAATGGGATTAACCCACCCTTTTCGTACAGTCTACTGTTTGAAATACGGTCAGTCAAACGGGTCCCCAAAACAATCCCAAGGCAATTTCTCTGGAAAAATCGAGCCAACCTTCCAATATTCTAATCTTGATTTGCAGACTTCTCTTTCTATTCTTCCAAACTTTTTTCAACTGTGAAAAAACACCCTGCACCTTGACCATTCAACTTTTAACATCTTCACTACTTTCACCATCTTTACTAATAATACACCCAAGGTAAGTGAATCTATCCACCTGATCAATCTTTTCGTTACACATTGTCACCTTTTCATTTTCACCTACTCCTAGCCTTATTGACTTAGTCTTGTTAACAATAATTTTCGAACCTATTCTAGCACCCTGAACTCGCAAAACCTCTCTAAGTTCATTCATTTTGCTCACACTTTTATCTAAGATGCTTAAATTATCAGCACAATCCAAATCCAGGAGAAATTTTCCTCCCCATTTGATTCCATAGTCTAAGCATTGCCGTCAACATAAACATATTTTATACAACAAAATAATTTCATCCTTTTAAGCTTCTCCATGAAGGTTATTGCTTATTTTTATAACAAATTGGGGGTTTAAGGACCATCAAATACAAGAACTTCACTGAAACGTTTCTGTGAAAAGTCGAGGTTTCAATATCTTGTTGCAAGGGTATCCAAAAATATGTATGGGCGGCGGCAGGATATCATAGAGGTGCCAGTTCAGAATGATTTCGTGTCAAGCAAAATCTTGGTTGAAGTGTGGAAGGGTATCTACCAAGGAGTCCACCAACGTCATGGCCACTTTATAATAATGCTGTTTCGAAAGCACAGAAGGAAGAAGCGATGTATTACGAGAAGTCTAGACCTTTCTTATCTCAATGATGCTGATGGTATTTTAAACCTTAGCCAACGTTTTCATTGGAGGAAAAATTTTATGTCCTTAGTTGCAAACATGGAAAATTAGGCCCTTCTTTTAACGCATCTAAAATTAAGATTCCTACATTTAGACGGTCTGAGCTGTCCTAGCCAAGTGGGTAGCGCGTTAGACTTGGAATCCTGAGGACAGGAGTTTGAGTCCTGGTGTCACTGGTTATTTGGTTTGGAACGGGGGAGGAGGTCAATAATAGGACTCTGTAAGCTTAGCCTGAGTCAAGCAAGCTTTAAATGGGTAACTGGAGAAATCTGAGGGAAAACACGGGAAACGTCGGATGATGTGTCCCCAACCATGCATTTCACTCCCGGCCAAAGGCAGAAAATCAGTACCTAGGATACACAGAATATTGACCAGCATGCGAATAAAAGAAGTTTATGCAACGAAAGAAAAAGTGAAGTTAGGAAGCCGAACTGTGCACCCATGCAAGCATTGAGCATATTCACGTTCCAATGTGATTAACCAGCACGCTTCCTTTTACTTTGACATCTTGATGAAAAGTTGTGAAAAGCGTTCGCGTGTTTTGTTTGTTACAAAGCGCGAGACAAAAGGCGAATGCTAGCCAGAATCTGTAACTTGTTTACTGTTTCACATGTCCTTTCCTCTTTCCGGAACATCTTTATGCGGAGGGACAAAATAAGTATCTGGTATATGTTTTTAGATATACAAAATACCTCATGGGAATCACCTATGGTCCAGAGATAGGCGGCTGGTTGTCACTTATAGTTTGGCTGAATTTCTGACTGGAGCTGGAATCCCCATACAAGATTTTTTGAAAGCCTAGATATGTCTTGTAGATTTTTTCCAGGCTTTTGAGCATTAGTTTCTCTTTTATTTGTATTCTTGTAATGTGTTTGTTTTATTTCTTATGTTGTGTTTTATATGTCTTAATCTTTTATTTGTGTTGCTGCGTGTATGTCAAAATTTTCTCGTATTTTGTCTTTTTTCGTATTTACTCCGTTACTATGTCTTATCGAGCTTAACCCTGTTCCAACAAATAATTTTTGAGGCCAGACTTTTGCGATAAGCTTATGACCAGTTCTGTTCTTAACTACTCCAGCATACTAAAAGTGAATAGTTATGGTTTCTCTAGAGCCCTTTGAAGGATTATATGTGAGGATTCAGCCCCTAAGGAGGCTCTCAATATAGCTCTGGCACCCAGTTCACGTTCTTCCCTCTAAGTTGGTACCCTGCTACTTTAACTTAAAACAACGATGTTTTGCCTGCTACATCTCAAGTGCCAATGTGAGTTACGAGTATATTACATCATCAGCAAAATCCTTCTGTTTGAGATGAACACACCAGATATATCAACGGCCAGGGAAGCTAATTGGAGGGAAGCTAAAACATCTCATGCATGAGGGCTCAACTATGGACAATTTCTTAATCTACATCTTTTTGAAGGGTAGGGGCTTCCTGTCCAACAGGATATACTCAGCTTTTTCGATTTTTTTTTTTACATTTACCGGTCTTAAATTACTAATTTAAAATTGCACGACGTTCACAGAAGCACCAAGTACCGAAAGTTTAGGAGAAAGGGCGCTAATTTTTTTTTCAATAAGATTTAAAGAATTATTTTCAAAATCTATGGATCTAGCGAGGGGGAGATTCTTTGTGAGAAAATTAAAAAAAGGATTTTTCAAAATCCAGGGAGAACCTGTAGTGTTCCAAACTCCTAATTGAAGCCCCCCAGCGTTCATTATGCGGTTCTAAATTCTTTTCAGTAAACTTTACACTCTTACCGTTGCTTGCTGTTTAGTATCATGAAAGGTTGGGGAGACAGATCCTTAATGTATGAAAAGATTCCTTTAAAGTTTTCCTTAAAAGACTAACAAATTTTCAAAGAAGATCAATCTTCCAATAACTATTTGAAAGATGGATGGGCAATTTCATTCCGTGAAAGGAAAAACCTTATTATCATAAGGAAGGAGCGGTTTAATCATAACTGAAATCCTCTTGTCTCTTTGTTTTTTCATAATTGAAAGCCTGAGATGATGACAGATAAGACTGGAATAGGAACCTTAGAAAGAAAACTATTCAAAATATTATCACATATTATAAAAATTTTAATCCTTTAAGAATACTTGCTCATCTATTTATCAATACCTAAATGTGTTTAAATGTTTTTACTGACTATGTAAGGAAAATGAGCTTCTTGTCTTCTCAAAAACATTAGTCTAGAAGCTTTCTAGCAGCTAGTTGCGAACATCAGATGGAAAGCAAGGTTGGCTTCGTTACATAACCAGCTAGCTAGCAAATAACGGTTTATAGTTATATGAGTAGTAGCTATGTGTATTTGATACCTATGTATTGAAAATTTCACCTCTTGAATTATATTTGAAAAGTTTCATATTTGACCGCCTGAGATGCAGACACATAAAATTAGAAGCCTTAAACAGAAAAACTATTCAAAATATTATCACTTATTATAAAATCTAAATCTTTTAAATAAAACTTGCCCATCTATTTATCAAAACCTACATGAATTTAAGTATTTTGACTGATTGTGTAAAGAAAATGAGCTTCTTGTCTTTTCGCGAAAATTGGTCTAGCAGCTCATAACTCCTATTTGAGTGGTTTTCACAAAAGGTTAAGGAGCAGTGGGGTGAATGGGGGTGTGTTAGACTGTACAGCACGCATTTGCCACACCCCTGTAGTAAAAATATAGTTCGATCCCATTTTCTAGGACTACAGTGAAATAAACACTAAGATGGCTAAGTCATGTCTTACGGAATAAGAATAATAAATTGCAAGTATTGTGCTTTTTGTGCTGAAAAGCGTCTGGGCTGTGCGATCTGACCATCTGTGCCATCTGGGCTGAAAAGCAAGGAGATGGAAAGAAGTTTTTATAAAAGCATTTAAAGGAAATGGAATGTTCATGGAAAGGTTAAGAGTGAAGCTTAAGATGGGGATGGAGGAGGAGTGTGCAAAGCTGTTGTAGCATCGGATGGCTTTCGGATGCAAAGAATAGTAAGTGGTCTAATTATTTTCTAATACTTGTTCTGTGCAATGATGCATGCCTTTTTGATTATACTAATGAATTATCGCCAACTATTATTTAATTGATTTACTATACTTTCCCTTGATATACCAGAAATTGTTAACTATCATTATGCAGTATCTGAACTCTATACGTCTTAATAGTTCTCTTTCAACCTTTAAGCTAAGTTCTAACAAAAGACGAAAAGTATACTCTTATTATTTAATCCCACTCAAATATACCAAGTATACTCGAGTATACTTAGGGTACTCAATTATACTTATGTAGATGGCAGTACGCTTTACATGGCTTAATATCTTGTCAAGCGAAAGTGGCAAAGCAGAGTTACTCTGTGGATTCTGGGTAGTAAGCCTCATCAAGAATCCTAATCTTTAACAGAAGAATTTCTAAAATTAAGGTTTTTTTTTCCCGAAAAGAATGCTATTTTACCACAAGCCTGCTACAATACTTGCACTTCTAAGAAACGATACCTACTAGTATGCGATTGGATTTATTAGTTTCTGACCTACTCATTCACCAATCCAGAATTAGATGTTAATTGTACTTTCTCTTAGAGAATTATCTAAACTTGGTCACAAGATTAAAAAAATTTCCTATTTTCTACGTTTTTATACAATTTTAAACTTATTTTTTTAATAAGAAAATGCGAAACAAATTTCTAAATTATAATTCAAAATATAAATTACAAAAACTATAATTTCAAATAATTAATTCAAACAACTTACTGCCAGCAAAACGAGTTTTCTAATATCGATTCAAAACAGAAAAGAAGAAATATTCGTCCACATGTAGATATTTTGTTTAAATTTTTTTGGGGAGGGGGGCTATAATGGGGATATAAAAATAAAAGTAATTTTTGCCCGAAGGACACATCTAGATCAATTCATTCATGAACACGCGATTTTCTATAAAAAAAAAAAAAAATTGGTTGTTTCAATGCCATGAAGTTCCTATGACAATTTTTGTCAGTACTGTCAGTGGCAACGTTGAAATTGGCAACGTTGAACGTTGAACAGCTAAAAAAGAATAATTGGTAAAACTCGAAAAGGCTTTTCATCCGCAAAAATTCCAACGTTAACAACCTATTGATTTCATGAAACTACCACACCTCCGAAGGAAAGATAAGCTTTCTTATACTTTTTGTGCCACATGTTTTTGCTTCTTTTTTTTGCTGTTGTACACCTACGTTCATTCTATCAAAAAATGCATAACTGCATATGGAAGTCTTCTTCATTGAAAATTAAATTCCCAGATTTTTCTGATTTTTCGCAAGAAATTTATGATAGAGTAAGCTTCTACCTAGTTAATTAAAAGAAAATAGTAGATCCCGTTATCACTAGAACAAAAAAAATAACAAAATTAGTTGGTTAAACTCGATGACGCTTTTCATCCACAGAAATTCTAATACTAACGATATATTGATTTCATGAGACTACCACACCTCCGGAGGAAAGCTAAGTCTTCTTAAGCTTTTTGGTGCCATATGTTTTAGCTTATTTTTTGCTGTTTTACGCCTATGTTCATTCTTTAAATTTGGCACTATCAAAAAGTGCATAACTGCATATGGAAGCCCTTTTTATTGAAAATTGATTTCCCAATTTTTCTTAATTTTTTGCAAGAAATTTGTAGCAATGAAAGCTTCTACCTAGTTAACTCAAAAAGTAGATCCCGTTTTCACTATCCTTGGTAGGTGAAAATAAATAACAAAATTAGTTGGGTAAACTCGATGAAGCTTTTCATCCGCAAAAATTCTAACATTAACAACCTATTCATTTCATGAGACAACCACACCTCTGAAGGAAAGCCACACCTTCTTAAGCTGTTTGGTGCCACATATATTTAGCTTATTTTTTGTTATTTTAAAGCCATATTCATTATAACAGTTTGACAACTGCTACTACGAAAAAGTGCATAACTGTACATGGAAGTCTTTTTCATTAAGAATTGGATTTCCGATTTTTTTCTTATTTTTTAGAAATATTTCCACCTAGCCAGTTCAAAAAATTAAACCCCGTTTTCACTGTTAAAGTTTTAGTAACAGTAGAATGCTTTTTCTAACAGTAGAAAAAGTATCTTTATTTTTTGGCGGAATGAGTTAAATATGTAGCTTGAATTTCCTTCTCAGCTATAAAATGATATACGAAAGAAGGTCTAAGACTCACTCCGTTCTCGCAAAGGCGTCTTTAGCCAATGGTTTTTTCTGGAGAAGGGGGGATTTATTTTGCAAAAACAAAAATGCTGTCAAAAATTAGACCCCGTTTTCACTATCCTTGGTTCTTTAATGCATGCATTCTCCTTAATACATTAGATGAGAGCGAGTACACATTGCCCCACTTCTTTTGTTCAGAAACACACTCACAGCAAATTGCTTCTCAGATGAAGTAATTTTAGAAGCTTTATCTTCGGAGAACACGGATAAAAGTTTTTTGGACTGCTATTTCCTATTAAGTAAGAAAAAGCCCCTTAGACAAACTGTATAAATATACTTTGGACTTACTATCTTAGGAATAATTTGGTTTATTAAGGAAATGACATTTGGCAAGCCAATCAGTCCAGTTTTTGTAATTCCGTTGCAGTAGCTTAAAAATGGAATATAGTCTATTAGGTCTAAGGGTTACTTATACTAAAGAAAGAGAGAAGAAAAAACACAACCCAACATAGATATTGAAAATTTCGAAAAAAAAAATCGAAAAAAGAAGCCCATCCAGATGTGTAAAAATATTTCAAATAGCTAAACGAGCGTATACGTTTTGTGCGTGGATTAGAAAAAATCCCCCCCCTACCCAACTATCCAGAAATTTGAAGTTGCATCGCAAGCCTCTCCCCACCTCAGAAAAATCGGTTCCCTGGATGTTTCAAACTGGTTCCCCAGCAGTGAGACAAAACAGTGTAGACTTTCCAACTATGACTTTCAAAAATCATTTTAAAAGGAAAGATCCAAAAATTAAATCCAATTATTAATTCATCAGCACGCATAAAAGCATAACATAATCTAATATTCAATCAATTCTCCCTTAATGTGACTTTGAATAAAAAATAAATACATTCTAAAGAATGACAAAGGGTAGGCTTGAACCCCTGACTTAGAAATAGGAAATCTAGTGCTCTATACCTGAGGCCAAGGTGTACCATTTGTAGTCTTGCATCTCTGCTGCATACTATAAAAAAGATCTCGGCCACAGTTAGCACATAGAAAGCAATATGGCCAATAAAAAGATCTCGGTTATAGTTAAGAGATACGCTAACAGTTGATCTGTGTCCCGCATGGACGAAGAGGCCAGGTTATATATATATATATATATATATATATATATATATATATATATATATATATATATATATATATATATATATATATATATATATATATATAGTTGTCTGTGGATCTGTGGATCGTGGATCAGGTGACGTCATGTTTCGGAAACTGAAAAAACTAAAAAAAGGCAAAAACTACAAAAAAACTAAAAACTAATAAAAAAAAATAAAAAGGCTAAAAAACTAAAAAAATTAATGACCAGGACATAAGTAAAAAATATAAATGACGACCGGGACACAGGGACACAACTACAACGGGGACGCCGGGGGGCACAGGGGGATATAAATGACGACCGGGACACCGGGACAGGGAATGGTCGATTAGCAATCACCATCAACAAAGCTCAAGGGCAATCATTAGAATCATGAGGTATAGATCTGAATACGGATTGTTTTCCCATGGACCATTATATGTTGCATGTTCAAGAGTCGGTAAACCTGACAATCTATTTATATGCACAGACAATGGGACAGCAAAGAAGGTTGTATATTCGCAAGTTTTACGTAGTTAAAAACATATATATAATATATCTATCTATATTCACAGGTGGGACATAGGGACACAACTACAATGGCGCGTAACTAATATGGCGCGTACGAAAAAAAACTAAAAAAGCTAAAAAAAAAAGGTAAAAACCAATAAAAAACTAAAAAGGAAAAAAACTAAAAAAAATTTTCATCTAAAAAACTAAAAAAAAACTAGAAAAGGTAAGAACTAAAAAAGAAAAAAATAAATGACGACACTCAAAGAGAAAGCGACCGGGACAAAAGGAATGTTCGATTAGCAATCAACAAAGCACCGGGACACAGGGAGTATAAATGACGACCAGGACATAAGTAAAAAAAAAAACTAAAAAAACTAAAAAGAAGGTAAAAACTACAAAAAAACTAAAAAGAAAAAAAAACTAAAAACTAATAAAAAAACTAAAAAATCTAAAAATCTAAATAAACTAAAAAAGAAAAAAAATAAAAAAGGAAAAAAATAAAGGAGAAAAACAAAACTAAAAAACGAATGTATATACAGACTGGGACACCGGGATACAAATGACGACCGGGACACAGGGAATATAAATGACCATACATAAGCCATAATGACCAGGACATAAGTAAAAAATATAAATGACGACCGGGACACAGGGACACAACTACAACGGGGACGCCGGGGGGCACAGGGGGATATAAATGACGACCGGGACACCGGGACAGGGAATGGTCGATTAGCAATCACCATCAACAAAGCTCAAGGGCAATCATTAGAATCATGAGGTATAGATCTGAATACGGATTGTTTTCCCATGGACCATTATATGTTGCATGTTCAAGAGTCGGTAAACCTGACAATCTATTTATATGCACAGACAATGGGACAGCAAAGAAGGTTGTATATTCGCAAGTTTTACGTAGTTAAAAACATATATATAATATATCTATCTATATTCACAGGTGGGACATAGGGACACAACTACAATGGCGCGTAACTAATATGGCGCGTAACTAATATGGCGCGTAACGACTTACGCGTGCGGGGGGGCTTGGGGGGGCGCGAAGCGCCCCCACCAACTAGGTGTTGGGGTGGCGCGAAGCGCCACCCCAACAGCTAGTATATATATATATATATATATATATATATATATATATATATATATATATATATATATATATATATATATATATATATGGATGAGTAGGGTTAAGGCCTCATTCAAGTGCTGGTCTATATCAATCACTAATTTAGGAAAACAGTCTTCCTTTTCTCCTTCCGTCTCTCTCTTTTTTTTTTCTTTTTTTTTGTGTGTTTGTGCTGTTGCATTGATGATTTCTCTTTTCATGATATATATATATATATATATATATATATATATATATATATATATATATATATATATATATATATATATACACTAACAACTCAATACTTTTGTCATTTCAAAAGTAAGAGATTTATCCATTTTTTGGAGAAAATATTCCCTCCACGTTCAATACCGTATGAAAAATTGCAATATTTGTTGGTATAATATGAGAATACCAAGTAGCAAACAAGTCACATGATTTCAAAGTAAAAAGAAAATATCAGGTGATACAATATGATATTGAAAACTTAACAAACAGTCATAAATTATTATGCTGAGTTCTTAAATTAATTTTACTCGACCAACAAGTCACTGCAAAAATTCCGGTCCACGTCCATTAATATGTTATACAATATAAAACGTTGCCGAGCCATTAATGAAATCATAGTAAATGTTCTGGTGGGAATTTCTAAGGAATCATTGAGAAAAATCTTCAACTATGTAAAAGAAGAAAAACTTGCACTAATTGTAGTTTCCCAGTATATATGAACCGTTTTAGCAAAAGTAGGAATCAAAAGCAATCTGACTTATCAATCAACCAATTTTCGATAGTTAGAACACTGGTCCACATTTGATGTACCAGAAAACAAAATGCACTAACTGTATTTTCCCACTATACATGAAGTGTTTTAGCAAAAAGTAGGGAACAAAAGCAATTCGACTTATTAATCAACCAATTTTGATAGTTAGAAAACTGTTCCACAGATATAGCCAATGGGGAAAATGATGAGTGTTGACGTCCGTGCACCATCTGGAGCACATTTAACTATGGTAATGTATACTTCAAAATCTCGAGACATACAGCCAGTGATTTAAACCTGACGTAAATTTAGACATATTATCTTAAAATCCAGAAACACAAGCCTTGAAGCTGCACAACGGGCGTCCCTTAGATTTTCAGGACCATTGAAATTCCTTTCATCAGGATCAATATCCCAATGTTGATTGAGTTCAGTATGTTTAGCTTTCCCTTTGACTCCTAAAACATAGTAACTGCACTCGTTTATCTTTGTCTACGACGAACTAGCAACAACAGTGTTGCCTACTACTATCATTTTTAGTGTAATAGGACTGAGTTACTGGACTGTAGTCAGTAGCAGTCAGTTAATAGGACTGTAGGTCGGAAAATTTCTTAGATAAGAAATTGCTCATATATTCCTCACATCATCAATTAGTTTAAACAATACTGAAAAATAAGCTTTTAACCTGTGCATTGTGTGTCACATCAGTACCAGCAGTCACTGAAAACTCCTTTAATGAAGGCCAGTGACGGTGTTTCCTGGCGGTGTTTCCGAACGCCGTCTTTTCTTGTGTGAATTATCTAGGAGATACCTAGGAGATATTCAATTGCGGGTGATTGGCAAGGGAATATAAAACACTTTAGATAATAAAATTGTGTTGAAGGCTCTCAGGTTATTGGTAATAAAAAATAAAGTCAAATTAGCAGAAAGAGGGTAAATGTCAAAGTTCTCTCACAGGGGTTATTATATTATTTGTTTATTTTTCAAATAAACAAATAAACAAAGGGGTTATTTTTTTTAATTTCTTAGATAAGAAATTGCTCATATATTCCTCACATCATCAATTAGTTTTAACAATACTGAAAAATAAGCTTTTAACCTGTGCATTGAGTGTCACATCAGTACCAGCAGTCACTGAAAACTCCTTTAATGAAGGCCAGTGACGGTGTTTCCTGGCGGTGTTTCCGAACGCCGTCTTTTCTTGTGTGAATTATCTAGGAGATAGCTAGGAGATATTCAATTGCGGGTGATTGGCAAGGGAATATAAAACACTTTGGATGATAAAATTGTGTTGAAGGCTCTCAGGTTATTGGTAATAAAAAATAAAGTCAAATTAGCAAAAAGAGGGTAAATGTCAAAGTTCTCTCACAGGGGTTATTATATTATTTGTTTATTTTTCGCGCCAAATTCAGTAAGACTGTCGTTTGAAAATACCGAATTGTGTAACAAAAGCTGTTCTGCTTTCGATTTTTATATATATTTTTTTTTTGGTAAATATACGAACGATGTCACTTTTAAGTTCTTTGGTAAATCTGAAAGCAGTTTTTATCCAGACAAATATTTTTGGGCTTTTTCCCGCGTCAAACTTGCTCAGTTTGGTGTTTAAAATATCAAAATGTGTTATAAAGGTTGTTTGGCATTAAACCTTTTATTTGACTCTTTTGCATGTATGCAAATGATTATACTGTGAAGTTCTTTAAAAATAAGAAAGCAGTTTGTATCCAGAAAGTATTATCGAATTTTTTCCATACCAAATCAGTATCGTTTGGCTTTTAAAAAATCCAGTTGATATCACAAATGGTTGCGTGGATATATGAATGGTTTAGTTTTATTATAAAATATTTACTGTACACCGCAGCTCCCATAGCATAGCCTGTTAATTCTTACAACCCAGAATCAGAGTAACCGAAAATTGGGTAAAAACTTGAATTTTTATGACCTAAATGGAGAAGAATAGTGACACAAATTTTAGAAAGCACCCCACCTCCACAGTGAACTACTTAGAGAGATGGTGTAAATTCATAAATTTTGAATGCATCACATCAATCCCGAATCGGGTGAACAATTGTTGTTTATTTTATTTATATGGCTTAAAGGGAAAAGAATATTACATGATTTTTAGGGACCTCCCCTTCTCTTCAATAATGTAATTGTTGAAACGAAGTAAATTCAAAATTTCAAACTGAACCCCTAAAAAAAAAATATGCATTTTTAATCCAAACAATCCAAATTCCAAAGCATTTAAGCGCATAGAAGCATGGGAGCGTGTGGGAAACGCGGGAGAAGCAAGGGAGGTACTTTTAAATATCCTATAGCTTCAAAGCATCTTGTTCATTTATTGGCTTAATTTTCACGCAAAAGGTCCAATTAGGTGGGATTCAACGTTTCGCTATTATTGTTGGCTTAAAATTTCACGCGGCTTTAGAAATTTTGTTTTGGAACCAAAGTCTTATTCTTTAGATATTGACTTGAAGCGTTTTGCATAAAATGTGTATGTCAAAGGACATGAGCCTTCGACACTTCCTTTGGTTTGGTTAGGCTATTTTTCTCCTTTGGTTTGGCTATTTGGGTTTAGTGCCCTGTTGAGGGGTATGGGGGAATATCTATTAAGACTTCTAAATGTATTACCACTTCTATATGTTAAGAACTCGCCCTAAACTCCCTTCCCCAACCTGAGCAGCTTAGGGAGTAACCAAAAGTGGGCTTAAAAAATATAACTCACATTTATTCACCACATTGTCAGGCCAAAACTTAAATTTTACTCCAACTAAAGCTTCATGAAATTATCATCAACTCATTGTCAACTCAAACTGCTAGAAACACACACACACACACACATATATATATATATATATATATATATATATATATATATATATATATATATATATATATATATATATATATATATATATATATATATATATATATATAAATATATATATATATATATATATATATATATATATATATATATATATATATATATATGTATATATATATATAATATATATATATATATATATATATATATATATATATATATATATATATATATATATATATATATATATATATATATATATATATATATATATATATATATATATATATATATATATATATATATATATATATATATATATATATATATATATATACTATTAAACATGCCCAATTATTCTGATAAGTATAGTCTGATTTTAAAAGGTTCTAATATGTCTTATGTTGTTGTGTTCAATAGATAATACTAATAAGCATATCCTGATAATAACAAGTTGATATGTTTCTAATATATTGATATGTAACGATTAATTTTTCATTTTGACTGTAAAATGCCATTAATTTACTTGTACTCGCTAATTTTGTTTCAATTTTTTCTGGTGATAGCGCTATTTATTTCATTGGAAGTTTGCCCCAAGCCCTAGGAGCTCTGGGCTCTCTGTTCTGGTATATATACTTATATATCCACGAAACAATTAAAGTTTCATCTTTTCGGGCCAGTGGGATGCTGACTAATCAAGGGAAAGTTGAGTTGAACGGGCCAGTATTACCCTCATAATCAATGCACTAGCTTTGAAAATCGCACTTCGGCCTCGTGAAATGATTAATTCAAAGTCTAATCATTTTTGCCATTAGATTCAAAGAGATATAAATTGCTTTAAACTCAGAAGGGTACTCATTTTATTGAACTCATTATTAAATGAAAAAATCATGTTTTTTTAATTGAAAGTAAGGAACGACATTAAAACTTAAAACGAACATAAATTATTCCGTATATGAAAGGGGCTATCCCCTCCTTAACACCCCGCTCTTTACACTGAAGTTTGACTCTTTCTAACAACTCTACTTTTTAAAACAATAAAAGCTTTAGCATAAAGAGCGGACATTGAAAGAGAGAGAGAGGGCATTAAGGCACAAAATTTGCATATTAATTTTACTTTTTTTTTGGCTTAATGGTTTTCTCAAAGTTTGGATCGGATGATTTTGAGAAAAAAGGGGCGGGGAGGAGGCCTAGTTTCCCTCCAGGCATATAAATTACTTTAAAGTCAGAAGAGTACTCATTTTATTTTAATCATTATATTGTACTTATTTTATTCTACACCAGTTTGGTTCATCGCTGTAGGCAATGTTTCAATATTTCACTTATGTAATTTTTTTTTTTTTTTTTTTGGTATATAATGTAGGCTAGCTGACTGAAGGCAACAACTTCGGCAGTTTTTATGGTGTGAGAGTTTGCTTGTTAATAAAGTCCTATTCAAAAGAACGCAATTTATATACAGGGTAAAAATGAAATTTATCTGACAATAAGGGCCCGGAGCCCAACACACCCCCATGTCAATCATAAAAAGGAGACAACTTACCTAAAGACCACATGTCTATTGGAGGACCATACGGTAGCCCAAGGATAACTTCAGGGGATCTATAAAATCTTGACTGAATATATGTGTAGACTCGTTGATGTGTATAACAAGAGCTGCCGAAATCTATCACCTTGATTGAACTAGATTTATGATGCTTCAATAACACATTTTCCTGGAAAGAAAGAAAATGCTAAAACAAATTGTTTAAATTCTTTCTCACTTTGAGGGATATTGACAGGGATTCTCACTCACTTTGAGGGATATCGACAGGGAGAGCGGAAGAAACGGATTTGAAAATCAGAATTTTATAGTGAAATTGAATTATTTTTTAATTTTTTTTTGTACAGGTTCTTCTGTATAAAAAAAAAAAAAAAAAAAAAAAAAAAAAAAAAAAAAAAAAAAAAAAAAAATGATCTAACTTAGTCTGCTTCAACCAATCAATATAGACTCTAAGACATTCGAAGTCTGATATTTATATTGTCGTGCCACTAGTCTAGGATTTCTGCCAATTCTTTTTCTTTCCACAATATATGTACACATACACACACACACACACACACACACACACACACACACACACACACACACACACACACACACACACACACACACACACACACACACACACACACACACACACACACACACACACACACACACACACACACACTCATATATATATATATATATATATATATATATATATATATATATATATATATATATATATATATATATATATATATATATATATATATATATATATATATATACACACCCACTGCACTAACAAAAATCGAAGATGTCGAATGTCATCTCAAATACCCTACTTGGTTAATTCCAATTCCTCACTCCTTGATACAGGCTTGGACAAATCTTTGTTCTTTTTCTATTCTATATCAGTCACATGACACTGAATGATAATGCTCTTACCATCAGGAATTCAAAAAGCGGTAAGTTATGCATAAGAAAATACTAGAGAGCATATGAACTAAAATACTACTCTTTATCTTTTACTAATTTAAAGAAACAGCTGTTTTCAAAAGGAACAGATTTTGACTCCCACTTAACTCAATCAAAGTTTAACTCAGCCTTATTAAACTCAATTCCTGTTAAATCCAACCCCCCATTCAACTCAACCCTTATTCAAGTTGACCCCGTGCAATTCAACCCTCAGTAGCTCAACCCTTTTAATCAACACCCATACAACCCTACTCTACCCTATTTATCTCAACACTATCTAACTCTACCCCCATGCAATTCAACTCTTATTTAATCGAACCCAGTTCAACTTAATTCCAGTTCAATTCAACCGTTTCAACCTGCTAAGTTAAGTTGAATGGGATTGAGTTCAATGGGGGCTGAATTGCATGAAGAGTTGAATTAAAAAGGGTGATAGTTGAATGGGCTTTGAGCTGAATAGCGTTCAATTGAATAAGGGTTAAGTTAAATGATTTAAGTTGAACAGGGTTGAGTTAAACGGAGATTGTTATGCACACACACCATTTCTAGGCCTTGACAAGTGCAATTTTGATAACAAAAGCTGCAACAACTAACAGCATTAAAAAAAACAAGTAAAACATTTAAACGTATTAGAGACAAAATTTGGCTTAGGATAGCAAACGCAGCAAAATGTTTGTTTAAATTGCAAAGAAAAATTCATCAAGTGGAACGCGGCCTAACGCTCAAATAAAATAAAGTAATATAAAAAATAGAATAAAAATAAATGATAAATAAATAGAATAAATATAATAATAAATAAATAAAATAAGTAAAATGTAAATAATAAAATAAAATAGGTTTCATTTAGAAAAACAGAAGAGCAACCAAAACTTAAAAGTATTCTAGAAATGCATATTTTAAACTAAAATACGTATTTTAACCGAAAAGACATGATTAAGTACAAGGCCACATCCAGAATTGTATATAGGGTTTTTTCGGGGGGGGGGGGAGTGGGGGTTGCGAAATTTTTTTTACAAGAACATCAAAATTTATTTATATGCATTTTTGTTACTTTTTCATGGTTCGGGCTGATATTTCCAGGGGGAGGGGTTGTTAAACACAGTAAATCCCTTTGGATACGGCCAAGATCAAGTGGAACGCCGATTAAGGCTTCAAATAAATACCGATCGGAATAACAAAACAGCCACTGAATAGAAAAAGCACATCAAAGAGTAACTAAATGCACTTTTGAGTCCTTTCAATCTATTTACAGTAATTTTAAAGAGCAAGTTGAATATAATGGTTTGTGTAAGAACACCGTAACCGGTCATTTGGTTGCTTAAAGAAATAGTTGGTTAATAGGCTTGGTTAAAGGTTGGAAATAGTCTGTAACCCAAGAAGAATCTGACGAAGTTGTATGGTCTTTCAAAGTGAAGGTAAACAGTTCAATTTTATTATTTGCAAACATAAACATAACAACTAAATTACTAATAACCATCCCAAAAAAGATACAAAAAACCACCTGCGACGGGGCGGCTACTTACATTTTTTAAAACAACTAATTAATCAAATTAGCAAAAAACCTAAATAGAAATAAATAAATTACACAACCAAAATAAAAACTATAACCAATCTCTCATCAAACACTCTACCATAAAAATAATGATAACAGGAAAAATAACGATAATAACAATAATAAATAAATAAATCTACGAACCTTTTGCTAATAAATATTTTATCAGATTACTCGTAAATAGCCCGAGGTGCTCAGCCACCCGAATGCTCTGTGGAATGGAGTTCCATACATGGGACCCTGGAAATCTAGTAGGGAAACCAGCCCTGATTCCACTTTTCTGTGGTACAACAAATTATCAGCATGCCGAGTCTCATAACTGTGTAGTGACCTATTATCACTAAAAATAACCACGAAAAACCTCAGGATTTACTGACTTCCAACATTGGTATGCAAAAATACCTAACTGGTGGTCAGGCAACTGACCTACATTAAGCACTTGTAATTTGTTGAAGCGAAGTTGCAGTGTAATGACACCAACAATTAAAACAAGTCAATCTATTTTTAGAATTGAACTGTTATAAAATAACTGCAGCATGTAGCACTGCACATAACTGCAACACTTTAACATCTCAAAAGCTAGCTCGTCAAGGATCAGATGGGGGAGGGAGGGTGGAACAGAGAAGATTAAGAGAAAATTGTTAAGGAGGAGAAACTGAGAGGAAGGATTACGTCAAAGAGGAAGGACTATATCCAAGGAAAGGGGGGCAGTGAGTTTAAGCCCCTCCCCCGAATATATCTCCGGTTCGTAAATCGGCCAAAAACAAATGCAGATAAAAAGAATATCTCTCCTAACAACGAACCATATTTATCAGGCTCGTAAATTAATGTTTGAAATGCAGGTAAAAAAAAAACTTGCCGTCTGAACAAGAATTCTTAGTTCCATCCCCCCCCCCTTATGGGAAAAAGTCTTTTAGTATCCTTCTAACAAAATATCCTGAATACAGCCCAGACGTACAAAAAAGTGGCATATATTAAGATAAAAAGAATAAAACTGTTTGTTTAATAGATTTTTTAAGCCACTATTTTCGTTTCAATTTCTTCTAGAAATATCAAGTAGACACGGTTCTGTCAAAATATTTTTTGGTTGAACTAATAAAGCAGTCACTAAACATGAAAAGAAAATTAGGAGTAAATAATTGAAATTACATAAATAAATACTTTAAGGGAAATATTCACCGTAAATTTAATCTAAATCAAAAACTTCCGGAAAGTGTGGTCTACACTACTTCAAAATAATACGTACTGCGTTGACTAACTTTATTTTTGGAAGATTGAAATTAGATACCCAGAACAGAACATATTATTAAGTACTGTCTTTATAGTTATATATTGTCAGAAAGGGCATTTAAATAACTAATTTTTTAATCTAAATATACTACTCATGGCTTTGTAGCTATTATTAGTGGTATATGAAATCATATAATTATGTGGTTCAAAAATTATATAGCTTAGCTCAGTGTTGTCACATTCTGAATCATGGAACCTTCTTTTTTCTTCTTCTTCTGTCTATTTCTACGGCAAAGACGAAAATGAATATCCACAAATATTTAAAATATATTTACAAAATAAATAATAGTGCCTTTTCGTGCAAAAAATAACAGTTTTAAAAATGCAGCAAAACTTTACAATCAGGCAACGAATCATTGCCAACATGTCAGGCGATTAGGAAAAGAGTCAGTCATAAGAGTTTAAAATGATGAGTATATTCCTTTTCTGATTCCCCTCCTCCAAAAAACAAAACTACAATTAATTTTGTATTTAATTATAATCATTATAATTATCATAATTAATTATAATAATTATAATTAATTACAATAATTGTAATTAATACCACCCTTACTAAATGATCTATTTACGCTAAGGAAAAACCCCCACCATTTCTGTTTTCTCAGTTTATCAATGCTGTCGCAAGATACTAGTGTGTGCAGTTTTTGGCTGATATGGAATTATTTGGCTTATCGCAACAGACATACGACACTAACCAATGAAGCAAAATACTTGATGAACCACTGTGACCAATAGCCAGACAAGAGTATTAACTAGGCCTACGGTAAAACATCAGGCTTTGTCAGTTATATGCCTAGAAATTAAAAATAATTTGTTTTTCAGAATAGTTGGATTATCAATGGTGCCTCGAGAAGCCCATAGTTTTGTTCGCGACCAATGTGACCAAGTTTACAGTAGCGGTTCTGGCCTCTCTTGCACCCGGGACAAATATTGATCAGCCCCTCCCCCCCAAAAGAAAAATTCAGGGTAAATTTTAACAAAATATTTATCTATTGACAAAATTTACTTTTATTTAAATCTGACTTTTCTTACTTTATATTGGAAAAGATGTGGCAAAATTGTAAAATTCGGATTCAATTTACTTATGGTTACTGCCAACTACGCCCTCTACTTTATTTTAATCAAAATAAAATTTCAAGAATCACAAAATTATTATAAATGTTAGACTATTTGCTTGAAATTTGGAGTCCTTTGAAAGACTAGCATCTTTGCTTGTACGTTGCTTAGGCATCTTAGCATATCAGTCTTTTCACACATTTTCCCCTAACCTAAATTATTTCTCAGATAATTTCCTTTTTCGTGATTTTTTTTTATCTGCCCTCACCAACGAATGTAGCCCTACTTAAGTACCAGACGATGCTTCTTACTTCTTGATGAAAATTAGAACTTGCCTGTATATTTTGTAGGTAATAAATTTCCAGTAAGGCACTTTTGAGTAGTACGATATTTACGCCAAGTTCTTAGCCTAGAGGAAGAGGTAGAGGAGGGTGTTAAGATGAAAGCGCTTTTGGCTTGGGAAAATTTGTACAAATCGAGGTGCAACGCCTTGAGGAAGAAGTAGAGGAGGGTGTTAAGATGAAAGCGTTTTTGGCTTGGGACAATTTGTACAAATCGAGGTGCAACGCCTAGAGGAAGAAGTAGAGGAGGATTTTAAGATGAAAGCGTTTTTGGCTTGGGACAATTTGTACAAATCGAGGTGTAACAACATATATACTCCAAAATTTTCAATTATAAGCATTCCGAATTGAGTTATATCACTCACTTAAAAAGTTAAAAGGTAAAGGATGCGGCACTAGGCCATTAAAGTCCGAACCGGCGGTGATGATCTCCATCTTAAGGCCCTTCAGCCAGGAAGTGCAATGGTGGGATGAGAACCGCTCAATTGGAGATCATTAGCTAAAACAAATTCTTTCGAGCCACTCATTTGACAAATCAGCAGGAAACAAACCAAGAACAGCTTTTCCTGATAAGTCATAGCATCATATGAATACGGCATATGGCAAAACTAGCTATACATTGGGTACCGTACAACTTGTTTCCTGTTATTTGCCACTATTTGGGTTTTTTTTCGATACTCCAGCTTTCTTGAATAATTTTCACCTTTGATATTCCGTATATGTGGCGTCATATGACGCATCATATGCGTCATAATCAACAGTGGCGTCAATTGCCTTCCCTAGATGTTTAGCCTCCCCCGAATAGCTTCTAAAACTGCATTTTTTTGGATTTTTTTAATTGAAAACGACTTTTTTGATAATATCATAGAAAAATAAGCGACAAATGTTTCCCTCCCCTCTGGATTTTCTATACTCAAAATGTAATAAACTTGTTGGATCAGTCAATACTAAGTGATTTTTTAAGGCTAATTTGAATGAATTTGTGCTAAAATGTGCTTAGAAAACATTCATCGTACTCATACAAATAAGCGAAAGTGTACAAAAAATTCCACTAAATATACACTTTATTCATCCAACTATTTATCTTCTATTATCTCTGTTGTAAAGTCAAGTATTTACCCAATTCGGCAACTGAGCGACTCATTTAGGCATTTAATTATTTTTTTAAGCTTAATTTAATCTGTATTTTCTCACCAGCTTTTCAGTGAGCTCACATCCGTTAATTTAATCATAGCTTTATTTTAAATTTTAGGTAGCTATGCAATATGGCAACTGGACCACTCATTTGGCAAGTTTTAATATATTTTTTTAAACGGGATTTAAACTGTATAGTCTCAGCCTATAAATATTGTCATATCAGTTTACTTCTAACTTATCAATTTTAAACACATTCTATGTTAAATTTCTACTTCTACATGCATTCTAATTCTATATGAAATTTATGGTTCTATATGAACGTTTTTGTACAAGAGTCTTGTTCTTCTTCTTAGCATTATTTGGTTTTCCATACAGGGGTAGTATCAAATAAAAACTATTTCTATCTGAATTTCATATATTCCACGTGAAGCACGCTAAAAATGGACAGGTTGTCATTATTAATATTTGATTTAATATTTTTTATTGAGTAGTATTTGCTTTTTTATAGGCAATTGGAATGAATTTGTGCTAAAATGTACTTAGAAAACATTAATCATACTCTTACAAATAAGCGAAAGTACAAAAATCGTAGAAAAAAATCCCACTACATACAGTACAATAATCAAAGTACAAAAATCGTAGAAAAAAAAATCCCACTATATACACACTTTATTCAACCAACTGTTTATCTTCTGTTATCTTTGTTGTAAAGTTAAGCATATACCCAATTCGGCAACTAAGCGACTCATTTAGACATGTATTTTTTTTTTGTCTCAAACTTTATTTAATCTGTATTTCCTCACCAACTTTTCAATGAGCTCACGACAGGACCACTCATCTAGAAATTTTTGGTATATTTTTAAACGGGACTAAAGTTGTATTTTTCTCAGCTTCTAAATATTGTCATATCAGTTTACTCCTAAATTATTAATTTTAAACAAATTCTATATTAAATTTCTACTTCTATATGCAATTTCTAATTCTATATGAAATTTGTAATTCTAAATGAACGTTTTTGTTCGTGATTCTTCTTCTTCTTCTTCTTGCGCTTTGGTTTTCCATACAGGGGTAGTATCAAATAGAGAGTATTTCTATCTGAAGTTCATATATGTCACGTGAAAAAGGCTAAAAATGGTCGAGTTGTCATTATTGATATTTATTTATGTACACATCCCTGACCTAACCTATTGTGAAAGTACGAGTCAACTCAATACGAGCAATTTGAGCAGCGGATACGACCAATCCAATCAAGCACCACTTAAGAAAGCTTTTACAATCAATTAGGGTGAAAATAACAAGAATATTTGACAATTATAGTCTTTAAAATGGTTTAAAAATTGATTTGACCTTCCAAAAATACTCTCAGCCTCAATTAATAGTGATTTGGAATAGCTGAACAAGATCAATGCATAAATTAGGCCTTTTTTTTATTCAAGGATGATTTGAATAATAAAACTGCCATCTGAAATATACTTTGATCTTGAAAGACTGAATTAAAAAACAATATTACGTTGCAACAAAGGAGGTCAAAGACTAGAGGCTCATTTGAACTTGGTAAATTGAGGAGGACGATATAGATGAATCAGACTAATAAAATGTTAGCTTAAAACTGATTAAGATACACTTTAAATACCATTATTTTGTATTAATTTTGAATTAAGCATATTCATTGTAAAAAAGACAATTTTCAAGTATTGATAATTTGGCTTAAAAACTATTTAAGAAATTCATTTCCTCTGAACTTAAAAATGTATACCAATCATTAAAATAATACTTTGTTGTCTCTTAAAAACAGAAGCAACATTTAGAGGCCATGATCATGGCTGTATCCAGGTACGCAGGGGGGAGGGCTGGGTTACCTCATTTGACTTTCCCCCCAAAAAATTTTCGGACACAAAAGTAGCCAAATTACGTGCAAACAAGTTTTGGCACACACCAATTTGATATTTGTGAATTTGACAATTTATACGATTAAAAAGTTAGTTTTTGTTAAATAGTTCGAAAGCTATTTTCAAAAACTGAGTGAGGGGTTGGAAACTCTCGGAGTTGAAAAAACGCCTAAATTAAAAAGTTTAAAAGACAAAGATAATGCTGAAAGAATATGATAAGCGTAAAAAGGCCAAAGACACGAGGAAAGGAAATGTGACATCACGATCACAAGCTTGTGGTGGATGGAATTCCGAGTGACTGGAGGCAGGGGACTAAGAGCTCAGAGGAGTTAATGAGAGGAGTGTATCCTCCCCCTAGATATTAGAAAATACTTGTTTTTGCCCCTCCCCCTACATTTTCCCGAATTAACTTCTTCCCTAAGGGGCTTTTTGGGTGATTTCTCATAAAATAGTTTAGATAATTTTGTTTATTTTGAATAAATTACTTATAACATTATGTTAAAGAAACACAATGTTCATTTCAATAAATTTCATGGAAAGATAATACTGAAAAGTGTGTGCCGTGACGCCATCTTGCCGGAGAAACACCTACTCTCATTCTGGCTCCGTCACCTACCCTACAAAAGGTGGCAACAGTCACGTTATGTACAATTCAAAGTTCACAATGTTATTAAAAAAATTGGCCTCATGTTTCCACCGCTTTATGGCCTCCCAGATAACTAATTTATTCTACTTACGATTTTCATTTATAAGGTAACTTACAGGGCAAAGTGGACCGTAATTCACATTCATGTAAGTATCTGTACTTGTGTATTCACCCGGGTCTCTTTTTATCTTGGCTACTTTGTGTTGTATTCTATCTGTATCTAAGATTATAGGCCAGGTCAGCCTTTTTGCTAGGGCCAGAAAAGGGTTCCAAGTCACTATCTCGTTTGAAGCAGTTTGGACCTTTTTAGCAAAAGCTCTGGTAATGCAAGTTAGTGCGAAAAAAAATGGTTAAAGGTGACTGTTTGGTTTCGTTTGGCCTCTACTACCACTGTTGCCAAAAACTAATAAGTTTGGAAAAGCTTCACGAGACGTCGGGATAATTTCCGAAGCAATCATTAGAAGCTTAGATAAGCTCCTAAAATTAAGACCACGTTTAATAATGCGCACTGAGACTTTCCAAAGTAACAAACAAAAGAAAAAGATATAAACCCTTATCTTGTGGGGTTTCAAAGGGTACTAAACTAGCTTTTCTTATCGTATTTAATAGTACTAAAAAAAACGAGAATTCACTTTAAATTCCTAGAACTTCACTATCCTTAACTCCCAAGGCACGACAATTTCTCTTGGACATGACCTCGACTCCATACTTGCACTAACGAGCAATGACTCCGGCTATGGTAAGATTCACAAGTATAAATAAAAGTACTTTCGTGTAATTTTGATTTTTAAAAGGTAACATTTTCTAGACAAGTACTTTGGGTCTAATACGATAGGGTTATATGAAATAAAAAGGGAAAGCTGATATGTCGTTTACCAAAGTCATTTTTCAAAGTAAAGGGCAAATGCACTACTGGATTTTGATAGCCTTAATCCTTGCACAAATAGATAAAACTTGTTCCTTTTCATCGTACTTTTAGATAAAAGTACATTCATTTTGCTTTTTTGTTAAATAACATTCCCTAATCAAGTACTTTCAGTCTTTTACGACAGGATTATAGGAAATAAAAAGGGGAAGCTGATGTGCCGTTTTCCAAAGTTATTTTTCAAAGTAAAGGACAAATGTACAACTGGATTTTGATAACCTCAATCCTTATACAAACAGAAAGAGCTTGTTCCTTTTCATCTTACTTTTAAACATAAGTACTTTCGTGTCATTTTTCTTTTTAAAAAGTAACATTTTCTAAACAAGTACTTTGGGTCTTTTACGATAGGATTATAGGAAATAAAAAGGGAAAGCTGATGTTCCATTTTCCAAAGTAAAGGGCAAATATACCACTGGATTTTGATAGCCTTAATCCTTGCACAAATAGAAAGAACTTCTTCCTTTTCATCATGGTTACTTATCTCATCCACTTTTCAATTTTCATAAAATCCTTAAGCTAAAGCATTTTTTTAACAGTTAAGTACTTTCAAACGAACAGCTGAATCAATTTGCGAATGAAGAGTAACAACTTCTTATCAGGTTTTAGGTAATTTCTGATCCAAAGTGGTAAGCACTTTCAAAAGAAGAGATGGAAGAAAGTTTCACCAAATACTAAATAACGACTTTTATTCTGGCAGTATGCAGCTTCTGATTCAAAGTGGTATTTACTTTCAGAACGAAAAGCCAGCTGAAGTTTTTAATGAATAACAACAACTTTATGTCAGATCATTGGCAATTTCTGATCCAAAATGGTAACTTTCTAAAGACAATCTGGAAGGGGGAATTTACTGACTCGTAGCAACTTCTAATCAGGAGGTAGGCAACTTAAGATTCAAAGTAGTAGGTTCTTTCAAAACAGAGAGCTGAAAGAAGTTATTAATGAAAATCAATTCTGTATAGAGTCGCAAACAATATCTCATACAAAATGGTAGCCACTTGAAAAAGATGAGCTGGAAGGGGGTTTTACTGAATCATAACAACTTCTTTAGATGGTAGGCAACTTGATATCCAGTGATAGATACTATGAAAACGAAATGAGGAAAGAAGCTGTTATTGAATACTAGCAGCTTCAGACCTCGTCGTAGGCAATATCTGATCCAAAGTAGTAAGCACTGCCAAAAGAAGAGCTGACAGAAGTTGCTCATGGATAATAACAACTTCATATCAGGTCATAGCAATTTCTGATACAAAGTGGTAGACACTTTCAATAGATGAACTGAAAGAAGGTTTTACTAAATAATAAAAGTTTCTAATCAGACAATAGGCAATTTATGATCCAAAATGATAGGTAAATAAGCTTAATAAACATTTTTTTTTAATCTCCTATAAAGAAAATTTTGTTTTTTTAAAGACCGCTTTTAAAATGGATATTTAAATTATTGTTTTGGTTCCATTGTTGTTTCTTAATCCCTCCCGGCTCTTAAAATAATAAGAGGAAAATAGATCACAGCTGACTTATTCAATTTCGGCCTATGAATAGTGAGCTCTTAAATTGGGTTCTAAATCTTAAGAGTGCGTTACTAATTACCATATCAAAGCTGAATTGATAGCAACAACTTTTTTTTCAAATTGGCATCTAGATAATTAATTTTTCGCCGACTTCTTCCTCATCCAGATGACCTTGAATCAAATTTCCAATTATGTTCTAGCACATCATAGAATGCTGATTGCTGTTGACCTAAGTAGTTATAACAGTAGGCGGTGCAATCAGGAATTAAGTGTTAAAAGGGTAATTATTCATAAAACACTTACCGGCTTTAGGTCACAATGAATAATGTTTTCACGTCGTAGCAGCCTCAGGCAATGTATCAATGATAAGGCGAATTTCCGTACCAAACTTAAACTGAATCCTTGGTAATTGTTTTTCTTTATTAGTTCATACAAATTCAAACTGAAAAATTAAAAAAAAAGTATTTAGTACCTCATATGAATAGTATACTTAGAAAGTACTCAATAGTTATCTAGTAATAATTTACTAAAATATAAAAAGCAACTCGTCAAAGCTCACACCCACCTGGTGCTAACACAGTAGCCTACAAATTGGAGTTAGTTTCTAGGCTAAATCCACCCCAAAAGTTATCATTTTTTCAGGGAGAAGGTCTTGTGACGCAATATGTCTGAACCACAGTCCAAGGAGTGCAACTCCACAAGAACGTGGGAGACGACAAGGATTTTTTTTAATTTTTCATTAATAAAGATATAAAAAAGTGCATTTTTCATAATCTAGGGGATGGGGCAATTCCGTTGCTTTTTCAATATTTTTAGCAAAAATACCAAAAAAATACAATTTTCAAAATTCGGGGATGGGGGAGTTTCCGCATCCTTACTCAATTTTTAGCACAAGAAGACTTACGCCTAAAATAAAAATAAAATAGTAATAAACTTATAATAAGAACTTCAACTTAAAAGATAAATTTCAGCAGAGGCATAGTCATCAGAAATCCAGGACTTCAATTGTATTTGTCACAACTATGATTAAATATGCAATGGCAAGTATTGCATCAATCACAGAAATCTTAAAACAGCTCTTTGTCAAGGGGATGCTTGAGTTCAGTGGCGTAAATTCGAGAGGAGTAGGAGGGGAGTATCCCCCACGATTTTATTAATCTCTTTCTTTTGTCATTTTCACTTAAAATGGGTTTTCGGTACTTACATAAAAAAATTGAAAAAGCAACAAAATTCCCCCTCTAGATTTTTGAACCCTGCTTGGTCAGCCTTTTTAAAATATTGATTTAAAGTCAGAGTGGAATAACAAATATTTTAGATATGCAAAGATGGACATAAAAACACATGATAAAAAAAGCAACAATTATTTTGGGAATGTACTTCGTTACTTCTGAAAACATCGATATTTTTTTTTATTCAAGTCCACACCTTAAGACCCCTCTAAAAATATCTCCTCGAATGGCATCAATTCCGTAAAAGTTAGGGCGGTGTGTATTTTTTTCAAATTTTTGGGAAGGCGCTTTTGTTGTTTTTTCAATGAAAATACCAAAATAAAAAGCTATTTTTCAAAATCTAGGCCGGGGACAAAAAAAATTTAGGGGACAAAAGCTTCCCCAATCCGATTTATGCCAATGATCTAATTCCCAAATAAAGATCAAGTTTAAGGAGGTTTTCTGAAGTCTGTTTTGTCCTGTAACCCTTAGATCTTAGAACAAAATCCTGTAAAAGGGATATACAGCTTGCTTTATTCCGGAGACCGTCGTATTTTATCTCCGTCACATTTTCGCTTAAATCACTCTCGAGGTGCTAAAAATAAACTTGCTAAATAATAAAGTTCAAAGGAAAATTTAAGCAGTTATCGTAAGAAAACATTTATCAGCTTTAAAAAAGAGTATTTCCATCGAAAGTCTAAGATTAAAGATCATAAAAGAAAAACAATTTCTTTTTTGACACTCAATATTGCCAAGGGGACGACTTACGGGAAAATCACCTGTGATCCCCAAAAGAGGATACCAAACACTTGTTGAGTCGGAAATTAAGAATGGGAGATATTGGGAACCGTAAACAAATCCGCTTGCTAGAACTTCCTTAATTCTGAGTGGGCTAAGTGACTGGGAGCAAAATTTAACTTGTTCTTTCGTTTTTGTGAAAATACTGAAGGATACACTGGAGAAATATAGTATATTGCACATTAGGAAGAGGTAATTACTTTCCTAGGGGTGGTATTATTGCTGGACAACAAGGAAAATAGAAAAATTTGACGATGTTTCCGTTTTTGCGACACATAATTGCTTTTTTAGCACATGTGTCTGATTTAATACGCTTTTGGAAAATTTTGATCTCTTATTTTGCTTATTATGAATTATTTTAAATGGAGACTAAAGTTATTTATTTTAAACTTCATGGTTCTTTCGAAGAAAAAGACTTGAAAATAACGTGTGCCAGTAATAATTTGAAAACGCATTCAAGAGAATTAGCAGATTTTTATCCAAAATAATTGGGAGGAGGGGGCATTAAATTCAGGGGCAGGGTTGAATTACCCCTAATACTTCCTTCCCCACTCCAGATGGATTTTTTTGCACCACTGTCACTAGATCCCCACCCTCCCAACAAGTTTTCTTACTCCCCCACAAGCTAGATTTTGAAAAATACCATTTTTAGTATTTTCCCCACTGAAAGTGCTTTTTTCGGTATTTTACTTGAGAAAATCGAAAACAACAGAATTGTCCCCTCCCCAAGATTTCGAATAATAGATTTTGCTTCCGCCCCCCAACTCTTCAGGGATGGACGCCTTCTGGCTATGAATAACTATTTCGGATAGATATACAAATATTTTCATTCTAATTTGAAAAATTAGTTTTCTCCTCAAGTTTGTGAGACCAATTTACAATTTGCAAAAAAAAGTGTTCGTATTTGTGAATTTACTCTTTGCAAAGGATTGACCTGATTCAGTTTTATTAAGCAAATCTACCCTGAATATCCTACATATGGACGAAAATTTGGATTCTTTAATATCCAATTCAAGGATATGTAAGGAACTAGCCATCAGAATGTGAAGAACCGATCAGAGGATACCCAAAAAAATTAAATAAAATAGTGTATATTGTTTTGTGAGGACCAGAAGTATTACTTAGACACCTTTCCCGCAGCACAAAACTCGAAGCCCCCTTACCCTTCTCGACCCTAAAAGAACTTCGCAGAAAGTTTCAACTCAATCTCCTATATTAATATTAATCACAAATATAGACAATGTAGATATTATGTCATGGAACTTAGGAATATGAATCAGTCCTCGTTGGAGCACAAGAGAAACATCAGTCCTTATTAATTATCTTTTGTATACTTCTCGCGAACGGGCACCCACTCTCAGCCATATCATGTACATCTCAAAGCGCTATTTCACTACACTGGAATGAAACTATCCTACCTCTAAATGTAGATCCTACCTCCTAACCTAGTGGATTGATGCGCTGTTTTTAGGATCCTTTGTCCGAGAGGGCAAGGGTTCGACTCCTAGCGTACTCAATTATTTGGTTTGGGACGGGAGTCAGTGGCCTGAATCTGCAAGCTCAGCCAGAGTCGACCCAGCTCTAAATAAGTACCTGGACAAATCTGAGGAAGGTAAACAGGAAGGGTGTGCGAAACCACAGGATGGTTGGCCCCCATACCCCCATTGCACCTCCTGGCTTAAGGGCCAAGAAACAGAGATCAGCACTGCCGATAGGGACTGCAAAGTCCAATGTAGTATTCTTTACCTTTTTTTTACCTCCAAATGTATTCCGATTGAAACTATCCATGTCCTAAACGGTACTTTTCAGGGGAGCTTTTGAAGTTTTTAAGTTTTTTTTTTTTTTTTTTACAGTAGGCCTGCTTCAAAAAAGGCTATAGGGTAAAGGTAAAGGTAAAAGGTAAAGGATACGGCATTAGACTTTACAGTCCGTACCGGCGGTGCTGATCTCCGTTTCTTGGCCCTTCAGCCAGGAAGTGCAATGGGGGGTTGGGGGCCAGCCATCCTGTGCTTTCGCACACCCTTGCTTTCGCAACAATTTGGAAGACATATAGCGGGGTGGTGGTAATTCTGACTTGAAATTGGGATTCAGCCCAAAATATTGCAAACGATAGACTACTAATCCTTTTTTGGACGCATTCCAGTGAAGCGAATTGTTCTGTCGCATATTCTGCATTTTCCCTTTTTGTGGCACTTGGTATTAACCAAGTGACATCTAGCAATCGCCAATTCTGTCGGTCTGTCTGTCTGTCGGTCTGTCTGTCGGTCCCGGTTTTGCTACTTTAGGCACTTCCAGGTAAGCTAGGACGATGACATTTGGCAGGCGTATCAGGGACGAGATCAGCTTAAATTAGAAATAGTCATTTTCCCAATTTGACCATCTGGGGGGGAGGGGGGGGTATGGGGCCGGTTAATTCGGATAAAATAGAAAAAATGAAGTATTTTTAACTTATGAATGGGTGATGGGATCCTAATGAAATTTGATGTTTGGAGTGATATTGTGTCCCAGAGCTCTTATTTTAAATCCCGATCGGATCTGATGACATTGGGGGGAGTTGGAGGGGGGAAACCTAAAATCTTGGAAAACGCTTAGAGTGGAGGGATCGGGATGAAACTTGATGGGAAAAATAAGCACAAGTCCCAGATACATGATTGACATAATCGGAACGGATCCGCTCTCTTTGGGGTAGTGGGGGGGGGGGTAATTCTGAAAATTTAGAAAAAATGAAGTATTTTTAACTTACGAACGGGTGATCGGATTTCAATGAAATTTGATGTTTAGAAGGATATCGTGTCTTAGAGCTCTTATTTTAAATCCCGACAGGATCTGGTGACATTGGGGGGGAGTTGGGAGGGGGAAACCAAAAACTTGGAAAACACTTAGAGTGGAGGGATCGGGATGAAATAGGGTGGGAAAAATAAACACAAGTGATAGATACATGATTGACATAAACGGAACAGATCCGCTCTCTTTGGGATAGTTGGGGGGGGGTTATTTCTGAAAAATTAGAAAAAATGAGGTATTTTTAACTTACGAACAGGTGATCGGATCTCAATGAAATTTGATATTTAGAAGGACATCGTGGCTTAGAGCTCTTATTTTAAACCCGACCAGATCCGGTGACATTGGGGGGGGAGTTGGGAGGGGGAAACCTAAAACTTGAAAAACACTTAGAGTGGAGGGAGCGGGATGAAACTTGGTGGAAAAAATAATCACGAGTCCTAGATACATGATTGACATAACCGGAAAGGATCCGCTCTCTTTGGGGTAGTTGGGGGAGGGGTTAATTCTCAAAAATTAAAAAAATGAGGTATTTTTAACTTACGAACGGGTTATCGGATCTCAATGAAATTTGATATTTAGAAGGATATCGTGTCTCAAGGCTCTTATTTTAAATCTTGACTGGATCTGGTGACGTTGGGGGAAGTTTGGGGTGGGGAACCTAAAATCATGGAAAACGCTTAGATTGGAGGGATCGGGATGAAACTTGGTGGGAAAAATAAGCAGAAGTCTTACATACATGATTTACATAATTGGAACGGATCCAATCTATTGGGGGGGGGGTTAATTCTGAAAAATAAGAAAAAATGACGTATTTTTAACTTACGAAGGAGTGATCGGATCTTCATGAAACTTCATATTTAGAAGGACCTCGTAACTCAGATCTCTTATTTTAAATCTCAACCGGATCAAGCGTAATTGGGGGGGGGGGGGCAGTTGGGGGGGGGGGACCGGACTCTTAGAAAATACTTAAAGCGGTGAGATCAGGATGAAACTGGATGGGAAGAATAAAAACCTGTCTAAGATACGTGACTGACATAACCGGACCGGATCTGCTCTCTTTGGTGGAATTGGAGGGGGGGGGGTAATTTTGAAAATTGAGGTATTCGTCACTTACGAAAGGGTGACCAGATCTTAATGAAATTTGATATTTAGAAGGATTTTGTGCTTTAAAGTTCTTATTTTAAATTCTGACCAGATCCTGTGACGTTGGGGGGAGTTAGAGGGGGAAACCGGAATTCTGGAAAACGTGAAAATTGGGGTATTTTTATCTTACGAATAGATGATCGGATCTTAATGAAATTTGATTTTTAGAAAGAATTCATGTTTCAGAGCTCTTATTTCAAATCCCGACAAGATCGTTTGACAATGGGGGGAGTTGGAGGGGGAAATCTTGGAAAAACACTTGGAGTGTAGGAATCGGGATGAAGCTTGGTGGATAGAATAAACAAATGTCCTTGATACGTGATTGACAGAATCGTACTGGATTCGCTCTCTTTGGGGGAGTTGGGGGAGGGGTTCAGTGATTTGGCGAGTTTGGTGCTTCTGGACGTGATAGGACGATGAAAATTGATAGGCGTGTCAGGGAGCTGCACAATTTGACTTGATAAAGTCGTTTTCCCAGATTCGACCATATGGGGGGCTAAAGGGAGAGGAAAAATTAGAAAAAATTAGGCATTTATAACTTACGAGTGGGTGATCGGATCTTAATGAATTTTGATATTTAGAAGGACATCATGACTTAAGAGCTCTTATTATTTTAAATCCTGACCGGCATTAAGCCTCTTATTTTCCTTTTTAAATCAATCTATTGATTCATAGAATTTTGTTAGAGCTCATACCGTATGATCTCTTGGCTCTTAGCTCTTCTCGTATCGTCACAAGTGCCATATGAGCTCTTAGCTCTTGTTTCATTATCAAGTGGTCATCAGTCGTGATGTGCGATGTCTGATGCCTGTGATTTTTGAAAGCCGTTAACAGATCAAACTCTCAATTTGTTTCACTTCTTTTATAAATTTATATATATATATATATATATATATATATATATATATATATATATATATATATATATATATATATATATATATATATATATATATATAGTTGCGTATACGTTTTTATTTATTTTAAACGAAGTACAGTTTTCATATATTTTGTACACATAGCCTAAAAGAAAATAATTTTTTTTAATCAGAAAGGCTGATTATTAAGAGTGATACAAAATAGAAACGTCAAAACAATTAATTTTAGACGTTCGATACCTCTTCGTGTTTTAAAAGAAAAATATTAAGGAAAAAGGCAAGGTCGGCCCAATACAACAAGTGAAGTTCACGGTCAATTATATTCAACAATACCGATCACGAAGGAGCCTTCCTCAACTAATCTAAAATGTGGTTTCACCTAAAGAATTGATTGCATATTAGAAAAACTAAAACGTCCATTATTTATTTTTCGAATTAAATAGCTATTTACTTTAGACCCAAATATTATATTTAACGGTAGAGCCTGGCCATTATGTGTAAAACAAAGTCAATACTGGCATAATTATTTCCATGTCAATGTCAACAGACAAATTAATTTGTTTAAATAGTTTTGGTCAACCTCTTCCTAGACTATTACTAGGTCCAGACAGGAATAAAACTTTATTTTTGTCGCCGGATTTTAAGTCGCCTGAAGAAAAGGTCTTCATGTGGAGCAATCGCTTCAGTTTCCGAGGGGGAGTAAATTGCTTCTTTTTCCGAGCGGAGTTGAAAAATAAAACAAAAGTTCCCTACTTATGAAGTTATGAAAAAATTATTTATATTATTTTTTAAATTGATATTTAAACAAAACATCTTATTGAAAAATTTCCTAAGAGGATTTCAGAGAATTTCGCTTAGAGAACGGTGCTTTGTCATTTGCACTCGAAGATGCTCACCGTCTTTCATCAAAAGTTGTATAAAAGAACAATAAAATAAGCCACAGCCCCTTCCCCCTCGTGGACCTAATTTTTCAGCCTTATTTTTACACTTTTTTAGGACTCGAAACAGACTATATCACCGTAAATTTTGCAGTAGACAGAAATCGGCTGTGAAATTAAAAGTGCGACACATGGAATTTTGGTCAAAATTGAGTTATGTGTTTTTCATGGGTAAACTAAGCACGAAAAATCGAATGGAAAATTCAGAATTGTCCTAACTTTTGCCGTTATGAAGATAAGAAGAGACACAGGCCTCTAACTGACGTATGTCTCTTTTTATCAGGTATTGTTCCAATTCTGAAAGACAGAAGAGGATAACCTTATTGAGCTATAACATGGGGACCTGGGATTTATCTCCTTTTTTTGTCAAGGGAAAAGGAAACACGAGCAATAAAATTGAATAATTTCGAATTCTCTCGGAATGCTTGAATTTAACTTATACCACTAAAAAGAGCATAAAAAGTCGGTTTAGAATATACTCCGTTCATCCCCATTAAGCCTCATCCCTCAGAGTAACCATTGCCGACAACCTTTTTTCCCGTTTTTGGCTCTCACAAAACAGAATAAACTTTTATCATAGGCAGCGTAATAGCGCTGCCTAAGTAAATAGCGATGTGGGCACAATGTATTATTCATTTAATTTTTTTGGTTCTTTTAGACGAGGGCACTTCGTATCGAAGGATTTGTCGCAGAAACTTCGAAAAGGGCTCAACCGATGGTAATTTAAAAGGGATAATGTCCTTCTTAATAGTCGAAAGTGATTGGAGGGCAACTAACATCCCTCCCAAACCCACCTTTTCCCCAAACACATTCAATCAAAATTTTGAGATGGCCATTTTGTTCAACGTAGTTGAAAGATCTGAAAATTATGTCTTTGAGGATGGCACCCCCCCCCCACAGAGCCCATAGGGAAAGGGTTGTAAGCTATGCCCTGGAGAAATTTGAAGTTTATATAGAAAGGAGGATCTTATAAACTTCAGAGGGGGCTCATGGGATTGCTAATCGAAGTCTAAGTGCCCTTTTTGATATTTAGAGCGATTTGAGGGTAGATCAACCCCCCCCCCCCTCACATACACACCTCATATTTTCCCGAAATGCATCTGATAAAAATTAGAGATGATGATTGAAGGGCAACTAACCCCCCTCCCACGCCCATCATTTCCCCAAACACATCAAATCAAAATTTTGAGATAGCCATTATGTTCAACGTAGTTGAAAGGTCAGGAAATTATGTTTTTAAGGATGACAACTCCCCTTCAGCCCTCAGGGCAAGGGTTGTAAGTCTTAACCAGGGGGCACATAAGGTATATACAGAAAGGGTGATAGTATAAACTTCGGAGGGGTTCATTGGATTGGTAATCAAAAGCTTTAGTACCCTTTTTAGGATTCAGAGAGATCGGAGAGTGGATACCCCCCTCACATCTTGCATTTTCCCCAAATGCTTCTGATAGAACTTTTGAGATGACCATTTGTTGTCATAGAAACTTCAAAAACAGCTCATTCAATTGGAAATTGAAAGGACTAGTGTCCTTTTTAATAGTCAAATGTGATTAGATGGCAACTAACCCCCTCCCACGTTTACCATTTCTCCAAACACATCCAATAAAAATTTAGAGATAGTTATTCTTTTTAATGTAATTGAAAGGTCTGGAAATTATTCCTTTGAGAATGTCAACCCCCAAACAGCTCCCAGGGCAAGATTTTTTAGTTGTGCCCTGGAGGTATATAAGGTATATATGGAAAGGGTGATCGTACTAACTTCGGAGGGGGCTCAGTGGATTCGTAATCAAAAGTTCTAGGACATTTTTTTTAAGATTCAGAGTGACTGGAGGATGGATACCCCCCACCACTACCACGTATTTTCCCGAAATGCACCTGATAGCAATTTGGAGATTGCCGTTTATTTTCATAAAAAAAAAAAAATTTCGAAAACAGCACATTCGATTGGATATTGAAAGAACCAGTGCCCTTTTTAATAGTCGGAAGTGATTGGAAGGCAACTAACTCCCCTCCCACACCTGCCCTTTCTCCAAACCCATTTAATCAAAATTTTGAGATAGCCATTTTGTTCAACATAATTGAAAGGACCAGAAATTACGTCTTTGAGGATAACAACCCCCTACAGCCCTGAGGACAAGGTAATTTAAGCCCTGGGGGGCAAAAGGGAATATATCTTTTACAACCCCCATAAATTCTCAAGACCAGAACAGAATTTGCACTTTACTGAAAAAAGTGTCTCTGGATTGTCAGTTTAGTATGCATATACTGATATATATTCCTTAAAGTTTTAATAATTTTTAATTTATTAAAGTTTAAAAAGTTCAAACACTTTAAACGTATTTTGTTTATTTAAATCATACAATGAATAACCGTCTCAAACTCAAAACGAGCAAAAAATTAGCATGAGAAGGGCTGACAACCCCCATGCCTTCTCAAGCCTGGAACATAATTTGCAATTTATTGAAAACAAATACGTTTAAAATGTTTTCACTTTGTTTTTACTTGTTTAAAATGTTTTTATTGGATATGTGAAGGGGGAAGTCTACCCCCTTTGCGCTCCAATTACACCACGAGTGTTTGGTGCCATTTTTAAGAGCAACAAGCGACTGGATGGCAAGCAGCCCCTCTCTTAAGCCCATTCATTTTCCAAGCAAATCCAGTCAAGGTTTTGAGACAGCCATTGATTATGCTTTAAAACTAAATGTTGGTTTAAAATAAATCAAAAGGCATTGTGCACATGGTTGCCAATAAAACTATTCTGTAATATATCGAGAACGACTGAGGGTAAAAAGCTGAAACGTTTGGGGATTTATTTTTTCTAATTAAATGGTCTTTGTGATTCAAGTGTCATTCTTAAAGAATTAGAACAAATTTCTAATTTTAAAGTAAAGAGCGAGGTATTGACCAAGGGACTTGTTGGACTTGTATATTACAAATAAGTAACATTAGGGGGCACCATTTGAAATTTCAAATGAACCTTAGCAGCCATCTGAAAGAAGGTAACTAAGGTTCAAAGATGTCTTTCCCAACAAAAAACGGCAACAAACAAACAAAAAACATAAAACAAACAATGCACTGATCCTCACGAAGGCTCCATGGCCAGTAAGAGAGAGGAAAACACACATACTATTTATATAATACTACTACTACTACTACTACTACTAACAACTCACTGCAGCATCAAGCCGCCTGAGGCCAACACAGATACGCACGCTCCTCCTCCAACCCAATTAAATACTAAATACTAACTTAAATACTAAATCATAAACATTAAATAAAAAGAGAGAAAGAGAGAGAGAGAGAGAGAGAGAGAGAGAGAGAGAGAGAGAGAGAGAGAGAGAGAGAGAGTGAGGGAGAAAGAGAGGTAAAGATTTTAGCAAGATGCTAGTCGACGAAATCTTGAACTTTTCCCCCAAATTTTTTTATTGCTTTGCTGCCACTAAAGTTTTCCTTATAATGTACTTGTCAGATACGGTGTAATCATATATAATTATAATGTTTCTTTATAACGTATAATGTGTAAATCAATTTCAGTTTTGGCCTGAAATATATTTTACAGGTCATTTGCGCCTTTGAACTTTGCTTTAGAAAACATTAAAACATGAAACTTACTGTGCTTTTTTGGTGGAATCAAAATCTACTTCGATAAAGATCTGGTATTCTCACCTCGACCGGTAGATTCTATAAAAATCAGTGTTGCGGCCAAGCACCCAACTTGATGCCGCATTCTAGAAAGGGGGAAGTTAAGGAAGGTATAACCGAGTGGAGGTTAATCCTGGAGAAAGATACCCCTCCGATCTCCAATATCAACAGCACCCCAAAATGTCACTTTTTTTGGTCACTTAACAAGCGCGCTAGAAGTTTCTTATTCAAATGTGCCCTCTCGTGATATTCTAGGACCATCAGGTCGATATCGATCACCCTTGAGAAAAAAAATAATAATAATAATAAACACGCATCTGTGATCTTTCTTGCGGCAAAAAATACAAAATTCCACATTTTAGGAGATAGGAGCTTGAAACCTCTACACCAGGGTTCTCTGATACGCTAAATGTGATGATGTGACTTTCATTAAGATTCTGAGAATTTTAAGAGGGGTTTCCCCCTTTTTTTCGAAAATAAGGCAAATTTTATTAGACTCGTAACTTTGATGGGTAAGATTAAACTTGAAGAAACTTATATATTCGAAATCAGCATAAAAATTCAATTCTTTTGATGTATCTATTGGTATTGAAGTTTCGTGTTTTAGAGTTTCGGTTACTATTGAGCCGAGCCGTTCCTTACTTACAGTTCGTTACCACGAACTGTTTGAAACAACATCAAGAATGTAATACCTGTGTTATATAGAAAAACACCTAATAAGTAAGACCATCCTTACATGAATTATTACCATTTTTTCTTCATGTAATAAAACACAAGAGCCCTTTACCTATTTCGTCTCCCGAATCATCAAAATCGTCCTTATAAACCAAGGAAAGACAAAAAAAAAAAACTAAAAAAACTTGCGACTTGCCTAAGAGCCTGGATAGTCTATATTAAACATCTCTATCAAGTTTTGAAGTTTTTCTTTTTTCCATTGCCATTTGTAATCACCTCATTTCGTGAAAGATATTAAATTAACAAACTAAAGGAAAGCCTTTTCCTAAAATCAACAATTTTCCCTATAGAGACGACAGGTTTACATTACTTCCATTAATTTTTTCACCGTTTCTAAACTTCGCTTGAGATCCATAAATATATCCATCTTTCGCAATAATTCTTCTAAACAATTCATAAAAAGCATCCATTCGAACAAAATAAATAAAATGAAATATGACGACACCTGAATTCATCCAGCTTTCCCAATATACAACTATCCAAGACAACGTTAAATTGCACTTAGTTTTCATATTCTTGGTTGCGGTGTGTTAAGATTTATTACTCAAGGGTTACAATTTTACAGGAAGTTGTGTATTGCTGCTTAGAATCATCAGTACAGCATTGCCAAACCTTAACATTTGTACCATTTGCCCTCCGGTCTTTTTTGTCACTTCAAAAGGGCACTAGGAAATTTAATTTCCGTTTAAATGAGGCATTTAAAATCTCCATGATGTTCTGGTTATTCGCTAGCCCTGGTGAAAAAAAAGCAAAAAAGTGGAGGATTGTAATTGTCCTACTAAATGTTTCTCACCGTGATGGTTCCAAAGATGCACTTTTTATTTTGAGCTGACGCCATTTTTATGGGGTTATAGGCTTTTTTTCGAAATCCCATAAATTTCTTTTCGCAATAAAATTTTACTTTAAAAGATTAACGGAAATAATAAATACCATTCCTGAATCAGTGTCAGATTGCAATTTTTTTTCACTAGGTCTTTTTTTTCAACTTTTGGATAATATGTGCTGTGGTTCGCACTTCAGGGTTACAATTTTACAGACAGTTGTGTATTGCTACTTAGAATCGTCAGTGCAGCATTGCCAAAGCTTAAAATTTGTACCATTTTTGGGACAACTGAAAGGTGTAATGTGGTACAATTGAAAATTTTTTGGAACAATACTAACTTTCCGGTAAATTTTAATTTTATTTGTTCCTTTCTGACTCAAATATCCGTATTAAGTTTTAGTTTATCAAAATTGTTCTTTTTGTTATGGTAATTGTTAACTTACTATTAGACGGAACAAATAACTCTTGTGGTACAATTTTAGTCGAAAAACTGGCACAGTTTACTTCAAATAGGTGGCAACGCTATTTCAGGGTCATCAGCCTTTCATTCACATTCCGGCATTCAAACAAAATATATGATTCTATGATATCCTCGATCCCTGGACAACTAGTGGGCCATGGAAGGGTGATCAAAAGTAATATTTTGGGACAGTAGCCCTCGGTTGACACAGAAAAATTTACTGGAATAGACAACACCGTCAATTGCATCAATGGCCAAATTTTTAAGTGCCCAATATTTGCTGTCAAAACATTCAAAATCGAAAGAGCGTGATTGAAATGGACCAGAATAATGTTTTACTTTCATGCTTTCGGGACCAAAACGGCATATTTTTCTCATCACTAAAAATAAAAACTGAATACTTTAACCATTGAGAAAAACTCGAGGAGCTTTAAAAAAATCGAGCTAAAAGTAACAAAATTCTTTCTTGCTGACTCCTAATGTATACTATTTGACAAAGGGTATCATTGAAAATTTAAAAGTCAGTCCGTATTGAAGCAGCAGAGATGTGCAAAGCAAGGGTGCAAGTGATGCACCCCTGCTCTTAAAGCACGGATGTGCACCTCCAGCGACGTATAATTTTTTTATGCAGTGATTAGCAGCATATTCGCCTTATCACGGTTGGATCCGTTCGTTTTACTAGTGTTTTTGTGTAATTTTGTTTTCGTTCCTTTTTCTTAATGTTTTATTCCATTAGTTATCTTTTTTAATGTATATGGGTAAGAAATAATATTAACATTATTACAAAAATTATTACTAGTATTAGAAGAACATTTGACTATATAAGAAAAAAATATTTTTAGCTGATTCCAAATATATATCGTCAGAAAACAGGCATAACTGAAAATAAAAAAAAAATAGCCTTTATCATCCCTCCTGAAGATTATCCTCCCTCCGGTGGGGCAAAAAATTGGAGCCTGAGCATCCATTATCGGGCAGTATTAATTATTTTTGGGCTTTATTATCGGGTATTATTATCGGGCATGTTAATGGGGAATCATTATCGGCGCTTGTCGCCTCATCTGTTGGATATGCTTGTTTTATTAGTGTTCTATGTATGATTTTTGTTCCTTTTTCTTTATATTTTACTCCACGATTTGTCTTTTTGACACATTAGGGCATTCAATAAATATAATTATTACTATAATTATTCTTAACCAAAAGTTTAAAGTAACAAAGTTTTTCTTACCTTAACAACTCAAAGCTTATACAAAGATGGTTTCTAAAGTAGAAATAATCTAGCATCTTAATGATGTTGTGTTGTGAATCTTTATCCCGTCGTCGTAGATGATCTAATATGCGAACCTCCACAAGTGCTTGATGATGGAAACGCTTTTTGTTTCTATAAAAATGAAAGAACCACGTAAAAAAGATCTTCTCCATCTTTGAAGGAGGTATATCTAGTGGTATATCTTACTAATGAGATCAACATTTAACGGTATTTAAAAGTATAAATAAGCTTTAAAGTTAAAAGAAGTGCGTGTTCAGTAGGTATTCAAGGTGATTGAAGTTGAGGAGGTTGCACACAGCATTAAAAAAAACAAAACCTTTCTGTAAAGCAATCCAATGTGTCCCTAGATATAAACATATAATTATATATGTATATATATATATATATATATATATATATATATATATATATATATATATATATATATATATATATATATATATATATATATATATATATATATATATATATATATATATATATATATATATATATATGTATATATATATATATATATATATATATATATATATATATATATATATATATATATATACATATATATATATATATATATATATATATATATATATATATATATATAATATATATATATTATATATTATATATATATTATATATATATATATATATATATATATATATATATATATATATATATATATATATATATATATATATATATATATATATATATATATATATATATATATATATATTTATATATATATTAGTTCCGGTTAAAATAGTACTACTAACAACTTACTGCAGAACTGAGCCACCTGAGGCCAAAAAGCTGCACACGTTTCTTCTCCATCCGAATCTATTCAAAGTACCCCTATTTACACCCTCCTAAGAATTGCCTGTTTTCCTTAAATCCTTTAAAATGAAACGTACAGAAATTTTCTTATGACAGGGTATTTTCCCTTCTAGTGCGAAAGCTGGTCCCAAGGTGGTTATGTCCGGTTAAAACTGGTTATATCAGTAAAAGCTAGTCAAAACCGGTTATATTTATTTTGCTTTGTTTTTGCCTAACGATTTTGATTTGTCCACACGTGCAGTTCTAGCTTCCAGTCACATTCAATTTGGACCTCTCTCTCTCTCTCTCTCATCTTTTGTTGTTTTTTCTTTTCTTTTTTTTTTTTTGGTTTGCTTTAAAAGTTTTCTTTTTTTCTTTTTTTTAAGGCAAAATGGGCTCTAATGGCATTGATAAAGTGCTTGCTTGTGGGTTATTTGCAATCATGGAATTTAACCAGTAACCAATATTTTAAATAAATAATGGTAAAATCTAGTCGTCAAAAAAAAAAAAGAAACAGGTTGTATTCAGGAGAAAACTGATTGTAGAGACAACTGCCCATGAAAACTAACGGGTCCTTACAAAATTTCTAATTTGCATTAAAGAAATAACAGATGCCTTTACAACAATATACTTTAAATAATTATAACTCCAACGAAATAACTTTTCCCAAAAAGGAATTATTTATTGCATTTTCAATCTGTTCAAAAATGATTTATTTGCTTTCAAAGGGCCGAATAGATTGTTCCGATAAGGTATAAACTATTTTACGAATAAATAGTCAAAGAAAAGGGGAAAGCTTTCCATCTTTAGTTATAAAAAAAATTATTCAGAAATGGAATGAACTTAAACTGGTTCAAAAATGCGAACACCTTATTCCAGACTTTACAGTCTTCAACGAAAAAGAAAGGAAAAAATCAAGGCACATAACCGGCGAAAAAAAACGTAAAAAGTATGTTTCTTGTGGCATTTAACCACAAATTCATTTGGTCGGAGGGGTGGAGGAAAAAAGAGCTGGGACTTTTCGCCATTCTTCAGTACAGTAGAACTTCACTATATCTTTTTCATGATATATTTCTGTTCCCTAACCAGTCGCTCCTGTTTCCCAATCCGAAATTGGATTGTGCCTGGACAGCCTAAACACACAAATAATAAAATATCAAGTCTTAATTTCTATCAATTTTGGTTAACAGCTGTTACGTTTGATAACAATGTTTGGCCAAACTTGACTGAAATTGGTCTACAGGGTACTTCTACTGGGAGAAAAATTGTGATCTTCAAGTATATTTTGTGCTTTGTCTTCCCTATTTTTCCTAAGAGTCAATATATGTAGCCTACACCTATGCAGGGTTGCCACCCCTAGTGATTTATCACTATTTCTAGTGATTTTTTTATATTACCTAAATAAGCGTAATATAGTGGCGGGCCGTGGACTTGGGTATTGGATCTTCAACTAATATTGTTTATGTTATAAATATTGATGGGGTCACCACAATCACGAGCTCTGTCTCTCCGTGGCGACCCGGTGTATTTTATTTGTTATGCGTATTATATTAATAAATTGGATTGATTAAGGAAAATCACTTAATTCAGCAGATAAATCACTAGACTGTTAAAGAAAATCATTAATTAATATAAAATCACAAAAATCTATTATTTTTCCCCATCGGGTGGTAACCGTGCACCTCGTGCAGAACACTGCTTTTACAGTTTTCGCCCTGGGTTAGATCTATTTGAATTACCTTTAATAGCCTCCGGAAGTACTCTTCACTAAGTCTACGTAAACAAAAAAGTTGTTTTTTTCAACCAAAAATTCAAATACATTATAAATCGCACTATAAATAATAAAGCTTCATGTAGTTCATGACAGTAATAATAGTTAATAAATTTGGTCGGTTAATCACACTGGGCACCCCAGCGTGTTGAAACTTACGGAAATAACACTTAGCTCAAAAATACTTATTATCATTGTGTAAGAACTATGCGAAAAGTGTTTTATAATACTTTACCAACATTCTATAGAATATTAAAAACACTTTTTTTAAGAAATATATTTTTTTGTACTTTTGCTTAGTTTTTAAATCAATCTTTAGCAGAAGGTTCAAGCCTGAATGCTTATCCTGTAATCAATTATATAATATATGATTCAATATGTGCCAATGCCCTTTTTTTCTAAGGGATTTTTATTTTAGAAATAGCTACTTAATTGCTTACTCAAAATTGGATTCTTTGTTTTCGTTTTATTATCAAACTTAAACAACAATATCTTTTAACAAATTAAGTAAAGAAATAAGAGTTTTTTTTACCACAACACAAACACTAAAAACGAACTATGACAAACTAAATATTTTTTGAAAGCTACGATAGTAATCTTCAACATCCATCAGTACAAAATTATTGATTATTTTGATTCCTCTCCAAAATTATTTAATTTCTAATTAAATTTTAAAATTAATTAATTAATTGTTTAATTAATTATTAAATAAATGTTGAAATAACTAATTTAATAAAAAAAATTATTTAATAATTGTGATTCCTCTCCGTGAAAACGTCTTTTCAGCAAGGATCTCGCTCAAGAACGCACAAGAAACGCACACTGTCTTTGCACAAAACGTCCTTTCAGTGGGGTTGAGCTTCTGTTTAAGATCTGGAATCACTCAAAAGACGAGAAGGGGACGAAAAGTAAGTTACAAGTCCAAAGGCAGTAAAGAACGGGCAGTGGCGTCAATTCACGAAATTTGTCGGCAAAATGTATTTTTCAAAATCAAGGGCGTAGGCCTATTTGTCTTTCTTTTTATTTTGTTAATTAATATAGAAAAATACATTCTTCAAAAGACTTTAAAGAAGGTATTTTCCAAAATTTATTGGAAGGGGATAAACATCAAGAAGGGGTCACATGCTCCTTCCTGCCCCCCCCCCCCAAATGGCAATGCTGTGAATAGGTATTACTCCTAAACAACGTAAAGAACGGGCAGTAAAGAACCGGCAAGTAAAAGAACGGGCTAAGTAAAGAACGGGCAGTGGCGTCAATTCACGAAATTTGTCGGCAAAATGTATTTTTCAAAATCAAGGGCGTAGGCCTATTTGTCTTTCTTTTTATTTTGTTAATTAATATAGAAAAATACATTCTTCAAAAGGCTTTAAAAAAGGTATTTTCGAAAATTTATTGGAAGGGGATAAAAATCAAGAAGGGGTCACATGCTCCTTCCTGCCCCCCCCCCCAAATGGCAATGCTGTGAATAGGTATTACTCCTAAACAAAATGCGCTTTAAGTCAGCATTAATAAAAGCTTTATCTTTAACGCAACGTTATCCAGCCTTAAATGCCAGTATTTCAGGGAAGACTGGGTCCTCTTAAGGTCCAAAAAAGCAAAGATAATATGCCTAAAGAGGACATCTTCCTTATAAAAGGTGGGAAGTAGCACTTTTCAACAAATTCGCCATTCTCCTCAACTAGAAATCCTTTTTAGGATATTACACCCACAGAGTCAAGAACACTTATGATGAATGTCTAATTGTTTATACCGTACTTGGAAAAAAAAAATCTTCAAAAAACTTCTTAAAAAATATCTTCAAAAAGTATCTTTAAAAAAGTTTCTTCAAAAACAAAATCTTAAAAATATATCTTCGAAAAACATCTTAAAAGAAAATCTTCAAAAAAATATCTTCAAAAAACATCTTCAAAAAAACACCTTTAAAAAAACATCTTCAAAAAACATCTTTAAATATTGCATTGCAATATTGTCCCTTTCTCCCTTGGCTATTTAGTTTATGGATATTTTAATTCCATTAATTGCTCAATATAAGGCTTAATGAGCCATAGGAGGGGGAGGGGGACATTCCAATGATATTTGGTAAAATATATGAAAATAGCGTTTCTATTTGATTTTATTAAAAACTACTCGAAGTCCAACAACTAAGCTTAAAACTAAGAATAGCAAAAAAAAATAACTGTATCTTTTTGTTTTTTATTATATATTTTTTTTCTTAAATTATCTACAAATTGCATTGATGGTTACGGCTCCACTGGAGATCAGAAAACCAACATCGTCAGTTATGCTTCCTTGGTATGGGTACAGTAAAACGGTTCATTTAAAGAGAGAATAACAAGTTTATAGCATTATATGTTTTGCATCATAAATAAGGGTTTTAAGTTACCTTAACATGGAAGTCATGACTAACTTCTATAGGTGTTAGTTAACTCGGTATCATCTGATTATTAAGACCAAGTTCAAAGACTATGAGAAAAGCATATGAGTGAAATTTGCGTTAGTGTCGAGAAGAAAGCTATCAGCACCATCAAGCGTTCGGTGACTTTCTTTAACCCAAAGCGGCCACATACCTAGGCCAACTTTGTGTATACTCGATTTTGAATTTAAATAATACTGTTTACTCGAATTTGAATTTAAATAATACTGAAAAGCAAGAAAAACTGATTCATTATATCTTAAAGAGGAATTTTGGCTTTATCCCCAAAGAAACTGTAGATTACTCATATCAAAGATAATGTTGTTTTTTGTTTTTTTTTTAGTTTTTTTTTTACTTTTTTAATGAACTCGCCAGACATTGTAGCGTGACTGTCGCTAGTGTAATTTGATACTTACCAAAATCTAACCCTTATGCGTTTTCTTTTCTCTTTGACTAAGTTGGTGATACGTCAAGGGCAAGCAAAGACTTATAAGGTAATATTGGAGGTCATACGAGAATTCAAGAGTGCTTCACTCATGGGGAGGGTTGAAACAAACCTCCCCTATTCAAACTATCATACTATCAAAGCTAACTTCTGATAGAAGTTGAAGGGTCGGATTTAAAAGTTTGATGTTCTTAGGCCCAAGCGTTTTTGTCAGTCTGTTTTGGCGAGATTTTCCGGGAATTCCCCGAAAATTCTAGGAACAACTGAAAATTTGATCAGAGCACAACTGATGAACCGAAAGTAAAGAGAGAGAGAGGTGGTATCGAACTCTTGGTTTCCATTCCTTGGGAGACATCTGATAGTTTACAAGTGACCACGGACCTCCTGTTTTTTTTAAGATCATTTTTCAGTGAATAGGCAGCGCTGCAGCGGACTGCACCCGGCACATCGAAAATAAATCACATCAGTCCAGCTTTTGTTAAGAAAAAAAGAAGTTAGTGATACTTTATCGCGCCCTCTGGCATTGTGTGCCATAAACCTGGGCCTAGTGGGCCTACTGGCAAATCTAAGCCTGGATGTTGATAAGCTCTTTGAGTGGAATCGGACAGATGTATCGAACTTTATGATCGAGTCTAACTGTTTAATATGTGTGATTGAAACAAAATTGTCTTAAGGTTCCTAGGAAATTATTCGCGACAGAAACTCGCTATAAAATTTAGATTAAAAAGAATACAAATAGTAAACTTTTAAATTGCACAAATATAAGCTTTTGCTTATCCAGAATCATATTTTGAGGGCTTAAACAAGTAATTTTTTTTCCAATTTTTAGCTAAAATGAAACAAAACTAATATTTGCCCACCACAAGCAATTTTTCTTTTACTCAAATGACGCAGAATCCGAGTGAAGAAGATGAAGATCCGGATGGCATAGGACGTCGAAAAGACGTTTACGTTGCTGGGTCTTGCTTACAGGGACAAGCAGTAAGCCTGTAACTCAGTCTTGCCTTAATGGGGATCGTCCCCAGGTCCCGTATTGCCATGCAGAGGGTCAATTCACTACCATGGGTGGAATCCGACTGTCAAAATTAAATCAAAGACAGAACCAAGCTTAATGCATTATTTACCTGTTTCATAATTTTATTTAGACGGAACATATTGAAATATTTATCTGAAAACCCATCATATAAAAAAAAGACAAAGCATAAATCAGAAAAAGAAAAAGGAAATAAACCAAAACATATATTACATACTTCTGCCACTACTAAAAACTCAACGCAGCACCAAACCACTTGAGGCCAACACAGCTACGCACGCTCCTCTTCAGTCCCAATCTATTCGAAGCCTCCCTCATTACACCCTCCCAGGAACTTCTTATTTCACTAAAATCTTTCTTTATGACATCCTCCCACCTCAACCGCGGACGACCTGCTTTCCGTTTAGCCCTAGACGGTTGGCCGATAAGGACAATCTTTGACAACCTGTCATTCTTCATCCGCAGAATGTGTAAAACTATCTCAACCTTTCTCTCTTTATAGCCCTAGATAGAACAAAATTTTTCGTACAGCCTACTGTAATTTGAAATTACATACAGGGTCGCCATTGTTTGAATTTACATACTACATACGGGTGTCTTAGATAAAACTGAAGGGTAAAAATATTTTAGTTTTTTATTATTACTTTATTTTTCTGAAAATGAGTAATTCATTAATTTTTTTCAAGAACTAAGAATGAAATATGTTATCTCCGAAACTGTTTCCATTCTACCTAACAAATATTGGCTCTTCTCAAGGGCATCTTCTATTATTCATTAAAATGAAGTTTACCATTATTGAAGTGACGTCTATAGTCACTGAAATGAATACAATATTTTCTTTGACTAAAGCTCTTTCAGTGTATCTGGTTGGTTGAATGACTCTTCCAAATCACTTTCAATCACTCTGTTATTAAAGTGACGTTTTCTGGTAATTAAATGACGATGATAATTTCACTGAGTTAAGTTAATTAATTTATCAAAATATAAAAAAAACAATAATTTTGAGGCATTTCTGCACATCATAAACAACAAAATAGCTAAAAATAAAAAGTTGTGAATATTTTTAGCATTCAGTCTTGTTTGGGTCGCCCTGTATATACAAAATAACCTGCTGCTCTAATTAGTAATATCTGTGAAAATCGTTAGTCGTCTTTTATCCCAAGCCTCCCCCCGCTCCGGACAAATTGTTACTATGCAACATCAAAAGAAACTACAGTTCTCTCCCTCCAAAGGGAATTCCAATCCAACCTATTTGCACCTATAAAAATGATCACTATCGTTGACCTTACAATGTGTGTCCTTAGGAAAACCAACAATGAAAGTAGACTAGTTGAATCAAATCAGAAAAAGCAACGATAAGAGGTGACCACTTGCTTTCTTATTAGAAAGCTGGACTATTTTTCATTGACTTCATTGAGGTTTTTCTTCCTATAATTTTACATTTATTTTCAATTTTGCTCTGTGGGTAGCCTACAGTTTTGTGGATCGTTGTAAAATGCAATTGCTCAAAATTTGAATTTGCTGTCCTTTTTAATATTTACTCCTTTTAACTAATTTACTCCTTTTTAATATTTTTTTCTTTTTGTTTCCGCTTGCTTCTGTTTATAAGCGGGAAGATTAAACTAGTTTTATCTTCTTACTAAAGCTGCGAAATCATAGTGCAGCCGACCTTTAACAACTTTATTCCCAGCTTTTTCGTCAATTTGATTTAAAAACTTTTTACAGTTTTTTTTCAAATTTTCTGGGTCTAAAAATATTCTCCGAGACATTTTCCACGAGTCGAGTGGCTTAGAGCAGCAATTGCCCACGATTGTTCTTTGCTCCAAAAGTACTTTGATTCTTGTCTCCACAAGGGAGCTATAAGTGGAATAGCTTTGAATAAAGTTTATAAGTACCCTATTGATGCTTTCATATTCTTATTTCATAGAACCATGATCCACTTGCTGATAGTTTTTTATTAAGTATATTGCCCTAATTTATTGCAATATATTATTATCACATTTTATACTTATGTGTTCAATATTTAAAGATCAATAAGCAATACAGTACGACCAAAGAGAGAAAGAGAGGTTACTTTCCTATACTTTCATTAAACAAAATATGCTTTCGCTTCATTGTTTAATGTTTCTAGCAGATTTCTTTAAACTAATCAAATTATTCCGTATTTCTAATGATATGACTCACTCAATCTCTTAAGAACCTGATAGGATTGGTTTTAAGATCTCCTGCGTGGAAGTCAAAAGCGATTAAAAAAGGGAAAGATTTTAAGTGAACTAAACATACTTTCCCAAAATAAATAGAAAAGATAGTTTTCAAAAATTAACGTCTTAACTCTTAATAAAAATCCCAAATAGCGTGCTAAAATGAAATTTCGCCAGGCAATTCAAAGATAAAATTATGATTCAAATATTTTCAAATCATATAACTCAGTTATATGGCTTTAGAAAGTTAAAAGACTATTTCAAGTGGCATCTTTTTTAATTACATGCTTTTGTAGAATTATCAGTAAAAAGTGGCTTCGGTAGAATTGATCTTTTCATATTTAACAATTTTTCCGCTATTTCTTTTTTCCTCTATTTTTAATTATTAAACATTTTACTAATTAATTATTAACTATATAATTTAATTATTATATATTAGCTGGATCTGTATTATTTGATTTCAGGTAATGATTCCAACAGTAAATGTTGAAAGCAACTGACAACACAGTTAGTAAACAACAAAATCCAATAGCCAATGAAATTAACTATATTAACTATATGGTATTTAATTATTAACTATTATTAATTATCATAATTACAAAAATGTAGCAAAAGAAAATAAGATAACATAGAAAAAAATAAAAGAAACAAAAACTAATCTTCTTTTAATATATAGTAGCCAATTGGAAATAGATATGATTGCAGATTACAAACCGAAAAACAACAACAAAAAACTGTCCCTATTCACATTTGAGGGTGTCCTCCCAAAACAGAAAATTCCTTTTCAAAATTACGGCCCAAGAATTGCTCATGATAAACCAAGAAAAAGCTAATATTACACGCATGAACTGAATCCAATTAAAGGTGAAAAAATTAAATGGGCTTTTTAGGAGGTTGCCAATTTTTAATGGCATGTATTTTCGTAAGGGGTGTGTGAAGGAGGGGCAATTTTATGCCTCAATCTTATTTTTGTGACGGATAAGGTCATAGCTAGATTTTTAACTGCCATTATCCAATTTCTGTTTTTTTTTTCCATAACAAAAGTTTTTGGCCCCTAAAGATTTAAAACGTCACATCTCAGTATTTTTACATAGGAAAACTAATGCAATATATATTGATCAGCTTTCTAAGGAGTACCAATCGGTGTGAAATAGGAAATTGTATCTGTTTAAAAGGTGAATGTCTTGACGTGAACCGACTTTCTAATATTACTTAAAAGAAAATAATAAGGAAAATCCCCCGTCTCTTCACTAATGTGAAAACAATAAAAGTTTAAGACGCACATGTGATCCCATTTTTGTCTCACACCAAACCACCAAAAATGAAGTTACATTTGATTTTACAAATTCATGGGTAAGAAGCAAAAATTGATGTTACAGATTTTAGTTGCTTTCAGTTAGAAAAGTGGCAAATTTTTTTACAGAGGGCATTTATGAACGAATTTGGGATTTTCTGTGAAATGTAAATTTAGACGAGAGGAAATGAGTTGCAAACCAGATTTTATTGTTACATCTAAAACTCAAAGATTGTTTTCAAAAGTTACAACATATTTCAGAAGTTTAGAAGTTACAACATATTTCAGAAGTTTAGAAGTTACACCGTATTTAATAAGCATAGAAGTTACACCATATTTTAGAAGTTTAGAAGTTACACCATATTTTAGAAGCTTAGAAGTTACACCATATTTCAGAAGTTTAGAAGTTACACCATATTTCAGAACTTTAGAAGTTACACCATATTTCAGAAGTTTAGATGTTACACCATATTCCTAGACGAAATTGTGATACATAATGTGAAATTATTGTGAAATTGTAAACAGTTAATTAGGAGTTCAGTTTATTAATCAACACATTCAAAAACAGACACTTTCGCGCTGGAGAAAACCTATGAATGTTTGTGGTCGCGCGAAAGTCCACGTAACTACTTACTAATTAACTCGGCTATTTACTTTAACCTCAACTATTTAATTAAAACTATTATAAATAAACCAATAATAAATAAACTATAGCCTATATATACACATTAAAAAAGGATAAATAAATAAATAACTGAATTAAAAATAACAATACATAAATTAAAAATATAACAGAAAAATAATTATAAAAATCCAGTCTCCATCACTCTTCAATACTGACCTCCCCCTCCTTTCTCCAGCCCTGCCTTCCCAACCCCACCTTAGCCCCTGCCCACCCTTACCTCTCCAGCTCCTCTTCCTCCCCTACCCAAACTACCAGCCAAAAACAAATTCAACAAATTCCCCCAAAAAATAAACTTTTAAATTCTTTTTAAACTGAGGTACGCGTCCCGCAGCCCTAATGCTCAATGGTAGTTCATTCCATACAAAGGGACCCATGTATATCATTGAAAATCAAGACCTGGTACCACGATACAGATCAATAATTATGTTATCACTTTGTCTAGTTCCATAATTATGCAGGTCACCATTAATTTGGTGAAAACTCTTAAAAACATCAGGGTTAAGCCATTCTTACACTGAAACACAAGTACTGCAGCCTGGTAATCTCTTATCTCACCTGCATTAAGGAGCTTCAGGAAGCTACACAAGCACAGGTGTCATTTACAACCTGGACATACCTACCGATTGTTCTAACAGCTTTATTTTGTAGAACTTGCACTCTTCTATAGTTGCAGAAGAAGTTACTGCTCCATAGGAGGCAACCGTAGAAGATATATGGATAAACCAACGAATAATATATAGCTAGAAGTATTCTTTAAGGGAGAAATTGCTGCAAACGTCGAAGTATGCCTACCACACGGGCAATTTTTGATGATATTGCGTCACTGTGATATTTCCATGCCAGATGGCAATCAAGATAAAAACCAAAATAGCAGAGATGATCAACTTGCTGAACTAGATTACCACATAAAGTTACCTGGCCAGACACATCCAGTGGTGTACCAACTCTACAGAACGTGATTAAAAATGTCTTGTTAACATTTACACACAATACACTTAAAAAAAGTGAAAATCTCCAGCCTTTCCAATGCAAGATTCGCTTTTCTCACCAGGTCCTTCACAGATGAGGCAAGCATAGCTAGAACGGTATCATCAGCAAACGAGATAAGACACACATCTTTCAAATAAGACCCATGACATTAACCTAGATGAGATAAAGCAGCGGGCTTAACACTGATCCTTGTGGTACCCCACACGTCACTGGAAATGCTGCTGAGCGCACATCATTCAACACTACTTTGAGGGATGCGAGATAACTTTCAAACCACATTAAGCGCTTTCCGCGGACACCTAATAACTCCATCCAACTTAGTAGTGTTTGAAAATCAAATGTTTTATGAATATCTATAAATAGACACCTCTCTCCATACCATTGTTAACTGATTCATATATACCTTTGTTAATATATATACATATATATATATATATATATATATATATATATATATATATATATATATATATATATATATATATATATATATATATATATATATATATATATATATATATATATATATATATATATATATATATATATATATATATATATATATATATATATTTATATATATATATATTAACAAAGGTATATATGAATCAGTTAACAGTGGTATGGACAGAGGTGAAACACCTTTGTCTCTATTATGTCTATATATATATATATATATATATATATATATATATATATATATATATATATATATATATATATATATATATATATATATATATATATATATATATATATATATATATATATATATATATATATATATATATATATATATATATATATATATATATATATATATATATATATATATATATATATATATATATATATATATATATATATATATATATATATATATATATATATATATATATATATATATATATATATATATATATATATATATATATATATATATATATATATATATATATATATATATATATATATATATATATATATATATATATATATATATATATATATATATATATATATATATATATATATATATATATATATATATATATATATATATATATATATATATATATATATATATATATATATATATATATATATATATATATATATATATATATATATATATATATATATATATATATATATATATATATATATATATATATATATATATATATATATATATATATATATATATATATATATATATATATATATATATATATATATATATATATATATATATATATATATATATATATATATATATATATATATATATATATATATATATATATATATTCATATATATTTATATATATATACTGGTTAGTGTGTTCAAGTTTTATACATATTTTTATTCATATTATTTTAGTTTCAGTTTATAATTACCAGATAGGTCTTTTTGCATTTTTGATACCTTGCATAAATAGTAGTGTCATCAATTTGATTCTACAGCGAAAATGTAAAACTAATTCAAAGTCAGTTACAAGCTCCACAACCGATAAACAGACTCTAATCGTAAAGTAATATAACCTTGGTAAAAATATGCGCATGGGTTATGCAAGGACATATTATTATGGATAATTTAATATGTAGATTTTAATATGTAGATTTAGTATATTTAATATATATTTATTACATTTATATTATTTATAATAATTATAGTATATTTAATATATATTTAATATGAGGGCTAAAGATCAGCAAAAAAAAAAAAAAAAATGCAACTGACACCAAACAACTAAAAAAGGTCCAGTTTTCATTTGAATGTGTAGTAGTTTCTGGGAATCACAGGTTGCTAATCCTTGAATGTTAACGGGTAAAACGAGTTGTCATTATTTTAACCAAGTATTCTTGTTTATTTTCACAGTTCAATGTGGCAATCAAGGCTGTAACAAGAATGGGGGGAGGGGTATTGGGCTTGACCCCCCCCCTAAAAGAATCTGCCCGACTCGTAGAAACAAAAATGCATACAAACAAATTTTTGATGCATTTTTTTTTACTGGACTTTACTAGGTGAAGGGGGAGGAAAGATCAAGATTCTTCCAGGGACTGGAGCAAGACTGTAAGATCATATACATTAAGGCCGTTTCCAAATATATGCCCATTTTGTGGACATGCCCTTCTTGGCCCTTCTGTATGGAATTCACTTCCTGTGAGTATTAGAGAGGCTGAGCACCTCCCGCAGTTTATAAAAGATTAAAAGAGTATTTGTTGGGGAATTGGTTTTTTTTTATGTGGAGGGGGGTTGGAGTAGGTTATAGGGCTGGATGGAGGAGCGGGTTGAAGGAGTTGGGGTGGAGGGAGTTGTATTTGGATGTAGATTGTTACCCCGGGAGTGTTTGAGAGAAGGTAATTGTCTTTTTTCTTTTTTCCTTTCATTATTAATTTAATTACTGTAGGATGCTGCTAGAAACATTTATGTAGGTTTTTTTATCATTACTTTGAATATAAGATGTCTTTGGGAATGTTTATGTAGTTAATCGCTACGCGTTAGCAAAATTTAAATTTTTCCCTAGCGTAGTGATTTATATCTGTAATAGTTGATATTTTTGTTAATTATGTAAATAAAAGTCAAAAAAGTCAAAAGTCATGCCTTTATCAACTTTAAGCCTTTAGAGGGTGGGGCAAATCCTCCTTCTAACCCTTTGCAGTACCAATGCCCACGCGGCTGCTTATACAACTGACTCACCTGATGATCTTTATCGCCACTTGATTTCCTGTTTTATGATCAAGAGCCCGTATCACCTGTCCGAAACTACCCTTGCCGATTACTTCAAGGATTTCATATCGATAAGCAATGTGGTCGTGAAGCACCTAGAAAAAAAGAATAGCTCAGGGGTTTAGATCGCGTTTCAGACTTAACTCTAAATAAAACTTGAGCTCTTCAGAAGTTTGAAATTAGCTTGGTTAAATTAAGAATTTAAAAACCTTCGAAAGAGGAGGGTTATACAATCCGGTAAACTCTGACCCATTTCAGAGAGTTAGTTCCAGTAAATGGATCAGTATTACCAAAAATAGCAGTATTGCAGCGCAATCCGCCCTGAGGTCAACACACCTACGTACATTCCACTTTCACCTTAGTCTATCTAAAACTTCCTTCTTTACCCCTTCCCAAGTTATAATTTTATTTCAATACTTTCTGATAAACTCTACCCAAGTCCGTTGGGGATGATCTTCATTTCATTTTCATTGGAAAGTACAATATTTGGGAATTGACCATTCTTCGTCCGTGAAACGTGGCCTATCATCTTAACCCTCCTTTCGTTATAGCTCTAAAAATTGAACACAATTTTTTTTATAGATAATCATTTGATATACCGTGAGTCAAAGGAGCAACTTGAACTACCACCAGAAACTCCTCTGGGAAACATTTCATGTTTTCTGGACATTTTACGACCAAGCTTGGCAAGAGTCTAATTTGAGAAAACCTGGAGTTCAGGATATGTATTGTAAGCACAGTCAATAGCTATGACCACATTGCTTAAGAATCAACCCAGAAAAGGGCATCGAAGTGCATTAAAGACTTTTACGATGTCCCTTATCCATGTCATCCCTAGACAAGTATTTACGCATAGACCCAGAAGACCCAGGCGAGGGAGCACACAATAAAAAAAACTGGCCAGATGTGATTTATCGTCAAAGTGCCAGGTGCACTTTTTGCTACGCTGCCTATTCACAGAAAAGTGATTTTAAAATAACAGAGGAATTCCGTAGCCGCTTATAAGCTTTCAGGTGTCTCCCAAGGATGGCAGCTGAGAGCTCGGTATCACCTTCTATTCAGGGCTTCCCCTATCCCCGAATTTTCGGGGATTTTCCCGTGAATCTCTGCGTCTCCCCAAAAAAAGTACTTGGGCCTAGGGGCACCAAAGATTTAAATCCTGCCCTGGTCATCCCTAGAAGTTTAAAGTATCCTCCTTAACATATCGTTGTGAGCAAAGAGTTGAGAAAAAGCATATATTCTATTAAATATATTCCATTTTATTCATTGAATGTTGAGAGGAGAGTGACCCATTGTTTACGCTATAGACATTCGCTTTGATTTTGTTCTCATGTAGTAACATAAGTGCTGGAAATTATTTCATAATTTGAGTTGTACTTACTTATTCCTTTAGTTTTTTGTTTCCTTTTTCGTGTGTTTGGTTGTCGTTTTTAACATGTTTTTTTCTCTTACTTAATTTTTTTGTGTTTTTTCAGCTGAGAAAAGTTCCCGGACGTGGGGTTAAAATTTTGTTTTTTTTTTAATTGAAACGTTGTTTTGTTTTTATTTTTGTTCACGGCTTTTTAAAAATAAAACCCGTTTTTCTCGCTTAATTTTTCGTAAATGGAAAAGCAGTGTGATTTAAAAAATTATTTATTGACCTTTTCCAACTGGACATCTCAAACAGAACTCACGTTCACCCTCTTTAGCTTCTCCGGAAAAGAACTAGCATCAGGGTAAGAAATACCCTTTCTTACCCTGAGCTGTCTGCTCCCTTAGTGAAAAAAAACAGCGATCTGTTAGTGAAAACAGTGAAAAGCACTAATCTGTCCAACTTATTAGCGGACAAGGAGTGGCTCAACAAACAGGGAGGGGGAAATTTTTTGGGCGCTATGAATGATGAGTTCATATGTAGGTTGAGTCATACGATGAGTCATGTGTGTCATCGTATGTTTTTGCCAAGCTGGCAGTTAGAGGATGCGTCTTATTCCTAGAAAGTGCGATTTAAGCTAATTGAAGATGTTGCTTCTGCGAGGAGATGAAATTTGTGCTCAATTGGAATTTGCAGAGTAAGTAGTTCAGAAATACCACCGGGAATTCAGACGAAACGAACAGTTCATAAAAACCGAAAGAATTCACAAGGATTTAGAAAAAAATCAGAAAATTCAAAATTCAGAAAAATTGGAGTTCAGACACAAAAAGAAAAAAGAAAGACTGGAAGCACATGTTATTTGTTGAATTTATACAATTAGCAATTAACGATTCATGGCAATTATTAATTTTGTGCTGATATCTTTGCTTATTGACATATTCTTGCACATTTTTTTATACTGTAAGTGTGAAGTGAAATGATAAGGGTCTTCAAACTTGTCAACTCAAATCCAAACAGTTTTGTTGGATGATCACTGATGATATTGTTGTTCTAGCAGATAGTAACCAAAACTCTATCCGGCTAGATAGTAACCAAAACTCTAAAAAATTGAATTTTGATATCAATAGCTACATCAAATGAATCGCATTTTAATCCTGATTTTAAATATATAAGTTTCATCAAGTTAAGTCTTACCCATCAAAAGTTAAGACCCTGAGAAAATTTGCCTTATTTTGCAAAATAGGGGGAAACACCCACTAAAAGTCGTAGCATCTTAACGAAAATGACACCATCAGATTCAGCGTATCAGAGAACCCTACTGTAGAAGTTTCAAGCTCCTAAAAACAAAAATGTGGAACTTTGTATTTTTTGCCAGAAGACAAATCACGGGTGCGTTTTTTTTTTTTTTTTTTTTTTTTTTCCAGGGGTCATCGTATCGACCAAGTGGTCCTAGAATGTCGCAAGAGGTCCCATTCTAACGGAAATGAAAAGTTCTAGTGCCCTTTTTAAGTGATCAAAAAATTGGAGGGCACCTAGGCCCCCTCCCACGCTCATTTTTTCCCAAAGTCAACGGATCAAATTTTGAGATAGCCATTTTGTTCAGCATAGTCGAAAACCATAATAACTATATCTTTGGGGATGACTTACTCCCCCACAGTCCCTGGGGGAGGGGCTGCAAGTTACAAACTTCGACCAGTGTTTACATATAACTATGGTTATTGGGAAGTGTACAGACGTTTTCAGGGGGATTTTTTTGGTTATGGGGGTAGGGTTGATGGGAGGGGGCTATGTGGGTGGATCTTTCCTTGGAGAAATATGTCATGGGGGAAGAAAAATTCAATGAAAAGGGCGCAGGGCGCGGGACGAATCTGGTTACGTTAGAAAAAATCGTCAAATTCAGAGCTTAATATACAATGCTGGGTGTTCGGAGCCTCTCTATTATGGAGTACAATTTGAAAATAACACAACTATACGAGCGATAAAACATATATACCATAACCATAACTCAACTAACGAAAGAACTGCTAAGAGATAACACAACTATAAAGCGAAAACAGGTGAAAACTAACGGGAAAATAAACGAACTAAGAGGTGGAAAGGGCCCAGAGAAAAAATATAATCCTTTTCCAATATTGAGCCTAACTTCCGCAAAGGAGCAATAATGTCAGAAGCCCCGAAATACCGAATTATTTTCTTTCAAACCGTTCGTGGTAACGTATGGTAGTAAGGAGCGACCCGGCTCAATAGCAACCAAAACTAAAAAAAAATGGGGTTTTGATATCAATAGCTACATCAAAGGAATTGTATTTTAATACTAATTTTAAATATATAAGTTTAATCAAGTTTAGTCTTACCCATCAAAAGTTACGAGCCTGAGAAAATTTGCCTCATTTTAAAAAATAGGGGGAAACAACCCCTAAAAGTCATAGAATCTTAACGAAAATCCCACCATCAGATTCAGCGTATCAGAGAACTCTGTTGTAGAAGTTTCGGGCTCCTATCTACAAAAATGTGGAATTTCGTATTTTTTGCCAGAAGACAAATCACGGGTGCGTGTTTATTTGTTGTTTTTTTTTCCAGGGGTTATCGTATCGACCAAGTGGTGCTAGAATGTCGCAAGAGGGCTCATTCTAATGGAAATAAAAAGTTCTAGTGCCCTTTTTAAGTGACCCAAAAATGGAGGGCACCTAGGTCCCCTCCCACACTCATTTTTCTCCAAAGTCAACGGATCAAAATTTTGAGATAGCCATTTTGTTCTGCATAGTCAAAAACCATAATAACTATGTCTTTGGGAATGACTTACTCCCCCACAGTCCCTGGGGGAGGGGCTGCAAGTTACAAACTTCGGCCAGTGTTTACATATAATAATGGTTACTGAGAAGTGTACAGCGTTTTCAGGGAATTTTTTTGGTTTTGGGGGTGGGGTTGAGGGAAGGGAGCTATGTGGGAGGATCTTTCCTTGGAGAAATATGTCATGGGGGACCAAAAATTAAATGAAAAGGGCGCAGGATTTTCCAAAATTACTATAAAAAACCCAATGAAAAAAATAAACATGGAAAAGTTTTTTCAATTGAAAGCAAGGAGTAGCATTGAAACTTAAAACGAAAAGAGATTATTACGAATATGAGGGGTTCTAAAAATACTTTAGCATAAAGAGCGAGGTATTTAGGAGGAGATAAATACCTCGCTCTTTATGCTATATTATTTTTAGTAATTTCAACTATTTACTCTACGGCCTCTCAGATTCAGGGGTCATTCTTAAAGAATTGGGACAAAACTTACAATTTAGTGCAAAGAGCGAGGTATTAACGAGGTTACAAACCCCCCTCATATACATAATAAAAATTTAAGAATATAAAAGTTTGTTACTTAAGCTAATTCTTAAGTTACGTATATTTTTTACTAATAAAAACATTCGTTAAAAATTAAAATTTATAGTTGCCTTTTTATGTAACCGAAAAATTGTAGGGCAACTAGGCTTTCCCCACCCCTTATTTCTCAAAATCATCTGATCAACACTAAGAGAAAGCCATTTAGCCAAAAAAGGAATTAATATGCAAATTTCATTTTAATAATTTATGTGTATAGAGCCAAAATCAAACATGCATTAATTCAAAAACGTTCAGGAATTACATAAAAAAACTAGTTTTTTTTAACTGAAAGTAAGGAGCGACATTAAAACTTAAAACGAACAGAAATTACTCCGTATATGAAATGGGTTGTCCCCTCCGCAATCCCTTGCTCTTTACGCTAAAGTTTGACTCTTTGCCAAAATTCTGCTTTTTAAAACAATTAAAAACTTTAACGTAAAGAGCAAGGCATTGCGGAGGGGACAACCCATTTTGTATACGGAGTAATTTCTGTTCGTTTTAAGTTTTAATGTCGCTACTTACTTTCAGTTAAAAAAACTAGTTTTTTTTTTATGTAATATTTATTGGGGTCTTAGTTTATAATTTTTAAATCTTACATTTATTTCTAGTTATAAGAAATTCGGTCTCTGGAATTTCTAGGTATAAATTCCGAAATTCCGAAAAAATTCTGGTAAAAAATCGTCTACAATCCTCAAAATTCTGTAGTTTTTTTAAATTGCAATACAAGGGAACAACGGAATACGTCAGAAAAGGAATACACAAATAGAAAATTGCTCACAATGAAGTTTACGCCCGAGTCCCTAGCAGCTTCATATTCGACTTTTATATTTATTAAATAAAAAAAACAAGTTTTTTTAACTAAAAATAAGGAGCGACATTAAAACTTAAAACGACCAGAAATTACTTCGTATATGAAAGAGGCTGCTTCCTCATCAACGCCTCGCTCTTTACGCTAAAGTTTGACTCTTTCTCTCAATTCTTCTTTTTAAAACAGTAAAAAACTTTAGCGTAAAGAGCGGGGCGTTGATGAGGAAGCAGCCTCTTTCATATACGAAGTAATTTCTGGTCGTTTTAAGTTTTAATGTCGCTCCTTACTTTTAGTTAAAAAAACTTGTTTTTTTATTTAATTTCTGGACGTTTTTGAATCAATGCATGTTTTGATTTTGGCTCTCCGCAAAGGAATAATTAAAACAAAATTTGCATTTTTTTTTGGCTAAATGGCTTTCTCATAATTTTGATCAAATGATTTTGAGAAAAAAAGAGCGGGGGAGGAAGCCTAGTTGCCCTCCAATTTTTTGGTTAATTAAAAAGGCAACTAGAATTTTTAATTTTTTACGAATATTTTTATTAGTAAAAGATCTACGTAACTTATAAACTAGCTTACGTAAAGAACTTTTGTATTCTCATATTTTTATTACATATATGAGGGGGTTCGCCCCCTTGTCAGATCCTCGCTCTTTACACTAAAGCTTAAATTTTGTCCCAATTCATTAAGAATGACCCCAGAATCACAAAAGCCGTAGAATAAATAGTTGAAATTACTAAAAATACTTTAGTATAAAGAGCGAGGTATTAGGAGGAGGTGAGCCCCTCAAATGGGTAATAATTTCTGTTTGTTTTAAGTTTTAATGCTGCTCCTTACTTCCAGCTGAAAGAACGTTTTTATATTTATTTTTTCATTGTTTTTTTTTTTTAAGTAATGCTAGTAAATCCTGCGCTCCCTTCACGGAGATTTTCTTCCCCCATGACAAACTATCGATGGAAAGTTCCCCCAGAATATCTCCCTCTTCTCAACCCCTCCCCCAACCAAAAAAAATCCTCCTGAAAACGCCTGTACACTTCCCAATAACCATTACTATATGTAAGCACTGTTCAAAGTTTGTAACTTGTTGCCCCTCCCACGGGGACTGTGGGGGAGTAAGTCGTCCCCAAAGACATAGTTATAAGGTTTTTGGACTACGCTGAATAAAATGGCTATCTCAGAATTTTGATCCGTTGACGTTGGTAAAATAATTAGAGTGGGAGGGGGCCTAGGTGCCCTCCAATTTTTTTGGAAACTTAAAAAGGGCACTAGAACTTTTCCTTTTCGTTAGAATGAGCCCTCTTGCAACATTCTAGGACAACTGGGTCGATACGATCACCCCTGGGGAAAAAAAACAAAACAAAAAAACAAAAAAACAAAAAAACAAATAAACACGCATCCGTGATCTGCCTTCTGGCAAAAAATACAAAATTCCACATTTTTGTAGATAGGAGCTTGAAACTTCTACGGTAGGGTTCTCTGATACGCTGAATCTGATGGTGTGATTTTCGTCAAGATTCTATGACTTCTAGGGGGCGTTTCCCCCTATTTCCTAAAATAACGCAAATTTTCTCAGGCTCGTAACTTTTGATGGGTAAGACTAAACTTGATGAAACTTATATATTTAAAATCAGCATTAAAATGCAATTCTTTTGATGTAGGTATTGGTATCAAAATTCCATTTACAGTTCGTTACCACGAACTGTTTGATTTGCTCAGATGAAAAAGAAAGAATAAAAAATGTCTTTTCTGAAGGCAGAAATTCTGAACGTGGGAAATTACTGAACTTCTTTATTAACAGAATTCACCTGTGATAATGCACGCTATGTGATCACTGTTAAGTAAAATAAAATATAAAAAACATAAAATATAAAAATATAAAATATATAAATAAAATATATAAATATAATATAAATATATAATATATATATATATATATATATATATATATATATATATATATATATATAATAAATATAAAATATAATATGAAATATAATATAAATAAATAAAATATAAATAAAATATAAAAATATAAAATATAATATATAAAAAATATAAAGTACAAGATCAATATAAAAAAAAAAAACATCCCAACTGAGTGCTTAAATATTAATTGTAATGTTGAATATTAGAAAACAAGATGGCGGCAACCATGTCAAACTAGTTGGCAACCTTAGGTAAAAGTTGTAATTTACCATTTTAATATGTTCAATAGACTTAGAAAATCCTTTTTTCACATACTTTAGTGGGTGAAAGTGTATACTTAACCTTTTGACACTTTTTATAAATTTATTTCCACGGTACTTATCACGCAAGCCTAAACTTTCTTAAATTAATTATCAAAAAATTTACTTTCCCATCTCTTTCTTTCCTTATGAGCACAAAAAAAAAGAAAAAAAAGATAAAATCAATAGTTCAAACTGGACCACTTTCCGTACCTTTAATGAACTCTATAAGAGCTAACTAGAGCATTTCGTGAATGATAGCTATAAATTGTGACTTTAAATTATAGTTGAGACTCAACAGATGCTTGTACGTTGTTCACAAAGATAATTCATAGATAAATGATATATTTGATGCTTTCTAATTAACTTCAATTAGGCTCTCTTTGAACAGTTATTTATAGGACTTGAAACTTTTAGAAATATTCTTTTTGTAAAAACTAGAATTTCTAAATAAATTTAAATCTACAGTTCGCATGTAGCTGTTTCCTCATTCATTGACAAATACCAAATAGATTTTTATTTTTTTACTTACTAAGAATCTTTTTCTCTACACCGCATTATTTACCCATATTTTCGTTCGGAAGGAAAAGAGTTCCTAACTTTAAATCGTAGGATTAGCTATTTTTTTTCTTTTTTTATAAAGCCAAGTAGGAAGGGGGTTGTAACACCTCCTCCGTCTGGTTTGGGTTGAAAAGCCAAAACAGTCATAAGAAATTTGGTTCCTACCCTTCCCAAAAATCGAAATCTGCCACTGGTATTATAAAAACACCAGAGGTACTTGGGTGTAGAGACAGTATCCATAGTATCAAATACGGGTGAACTGCTCCCAGAGATTGTAGCTAAACCGAATCGGTCGGGAGAAGAAGGATCATACAAACCTCTACTCCTAACGAGGGTGACCCTACTTTAGTAAAAGGTACCCTACTTTAGATAGTTATTACCTTATTATAGCTTCCATTGTCATCATCATACCCTGCGTTGTTTTGTCCCCCATCGTCTCCATGAATTTTTCTTCCCTCCAATCCTAGGAACCATATTTCTTGATAATGTTGAATTTCATTTCTTTCATATTCGGTCAATCGAGGTCCGTAGGCCCGAAGAGCTTCTGCAATTAAATCTATATGTTTCATTTCGTTTGTAAATCAGGGTTAGCATGAGTTCAAGCTTAATGTACATGTCTTCCTCCGTAATATGGAACAAAACTGAATCTATTTTCAAAGCACAAGGGAATATGATTTGTCAGAACAACCTATGAGCCGATTCTATACTAATTTTACACTTACTAACACTACAAGGAACTAATTATATAATTTCCAGATTATTCAATTGAAATTTGAAAGGGTTAATGCCCTTTTTAATAGTCAAAAGTGATTGGAGAGTAACTAATCCCCCTCTCACGCCCACCAATTACTCAAACACATCCAACCAAAATTTTGAGACAGCCATATTGTTCAGCGTAATTAAAAGGTCCGGTAACTATGTCTTTGAGGTTGAGCGTAATATGGAACAAAACTGAATCTATTTTCAAAGCACAAGGGAATACGATTTGTCAGAACAACCTATGAGCCGATTCTATACTAATTTTACATTTACTAACACTACAAGGAACTAATTATATAATTTCCAGATTATTCAATTGAAATTTGAAAGGGTTAATGCCCTTTTTAATAGTCAAAAGTGATTGGACTCAAACACATCCAATCAAAATTTTGAGACAGCCATATTGTTCAGCGTAATTAAAAGGTCCGGTAATTATGTCTTTGAGGTTGAAGCCCCCCTCCAGAGCAAGGGTCATAAGTTATGCCCTGGTTGCATATAAGGTAAATATAGAAAGGGTGATCGTAAAAACTCCAGAATTGGCTCATTTGATTGGAAATCAGATGTTTTAGTGCTCTTTTTAAGATTCAGAGTGATCAGAGTGTGGATAGCCCCCCCCCCTATACCTCGTATTTCTCCGAAATGCATCTGATAGAAATTTTTAGATAGCCATTTGTTGTCGTAGAAACTTCGAAAAGAGCTCATTCAATTGGAACTTGAAAGGGTTAGTGCTCTTTTTAATAGTCGAATGTGTTGGGGGTACTAACCCCCTCCCACAAACAAAATTTCCACCATTCGTTTGTGATAAAAAACTGGAAGTAAAAAGCGACTTCGACTAATATTCAAACAAACTAAAAATGGAATTACCATGACAATTGCTACACCGACAGTATTGGCTTGTTATTCTGATTATAAAAACATAAAACTATAATGGAAATGAAAAGTACTAGTGCCCTTTTAAAGTGACCAAAAATTGAGGGAAACTAGGCCCCCTCCCACGCCACTTTTTTCCCTAAAATTGTCTGATCAAAATTTTGGGATATTTTTTTCTTCAGCTTATTTGAAAGGCCCAATATCTATGTCTTCAGAGATAAAATCCCCTGCAGAAGACAATTTACACTTTACTGAAAACAAAATACGTTTGAAATGTTTTCACCTTTCTTACTTACATAAATGAAAAATTATCAAAACCAAAACGAAGAAATGTCAGTATATGTCAATTTAACTGACAATCCACGGTCATTTTTACACCTTCTGGCACCCATAAAACAGCCCTTGCTCCTTGTCTAAGAATCAAAATGCATAAAGAGCAAAAATAAATTGGTTTTCACACTAGCCCTTTGCCCATCAAATGAGCCCTCTTTTCCCGAATATTTGTGATATATGCAATGCCATCTATAGCCTTTAGCCAAGGACAGTATGAAAAAGAAATATTAACTTGGGTAGCTGGTAATTGAGAATACGATTACAGAACTGATGGTAAATTTTCTTATGTTGGGGTACTTTCTGATTACTAACGATTATTTCAGCCTCCATTTATATGATAACATATAATTATTGTTATGTAATGTAATTCTAATGTTTTTTTTATTTCTAACAATTGTATTTTGATCTCTTTTTTTATTTCTATCAGTTGTATTTTGATCTCTTTTGCGGGTATTCAATTTGCGTTCCTTACTGGCCCCTGTCCTCTGATCCCTGTTCCCTATAGACACATGCCTTGTATCGTTCACATTACTACTTGACATTGTTGTTGCTAATTTTACTTACTTATTAGCTAATTACCAGTTATTAAACCATGCGTTTCTTGGACTATTAATTGATGTGCTATAACGAATTTATTATCAATTTGCTACGCTTTAAAATGATCTGAAATGCATTACCAAGTTACATTACAAGATCAAAATCTTCCAAATTCATTTCTATAAGACACACTACATTAATCATCCACGCCCAGCGTGAATTTGACTTGTACAAAGCATACGAAATCTTAATATCTTTCAGCTTTAGTAGTAATTGTTTTTTTTTAACAATTGCAACAAATCTCGAATAATTGTTATTTAGTGTCGTCGGTCTGAAGCGAATTTTAGTCAAAATTTGCAATATATCAGTAATCCAAAATATTTTAAAATATCTGGGGAACGGTTGCACTATAACTGAAACATTAAATCGTCTACTATAAATACTGAAAGTTCCACCACCCTTAAAGCTAAAGTTATCAGACGTTCCTAATCAAGTCCAAAAGATAGAACTCTAGAGGCTTAAGTCATAAACTGGAACTATAAGGCTTAGGTTCCAAACACTCACTGCGATTACTGCATACTCCACGGTCCTTGAAACCAAAGTTTACAGACTTTCAGGAACTTTAAAACAAATGCCCTAAATCTGGAAATTTAAGGCTTAGATTATAAAGCCAGAACTATAAGGCTTAAGTTCCAAAACCAAAACTTTAAGGCTTAAGTCCTAAAGCCAGAACTGACGGCTTAAATTCTAAAACTTGAACAAGAGCCAGAATAATCAGAACAAGTAGAATCTAGGAACACTCATTGTGACTAATACATGTTCCGTGGTCCCTGAAATTGAAATTTACAGATCTATAAGGCTTAAGGTCTATGATTTAAATAGACCACAGAACATGAGCCTAAGTTGCCGGAGACTAAACGTTTGAGTTGCCAATCGTGTTTGATAGGAGTTTTAGATTGTCAGTTGAGCGGTCACATTTAGTAGACACATGATCATTGAAAGCGGGCAACCTCTCGCTTAGAGATTACGAGCCCTCAGAGATGGGTGCCAGGTGACCATTTCCCTTAGAAAGAGCAAAATAATGCATGATGTAAAAACTTATGTTTCTAAAATTAATTATTTCTTCCGCTTTAAGAAAGTCAGATTTTGCATATAAAAAGCCAATTCTCTGTCGAAATGTTCACCAGTAAAAGTTTAAATATACAGTACTTTGTTTTTTGGCCAATTTTGTACAAAAGTTTGATGGATTAGGACCGGTATTATTGTCAGGTATAAACCACACAATGCTTTGACAGAAAACATTTCAGCATTGTCTTAGTTAAAAATCAGTTTCTACTGTGTGAACAGAATTTTTCACACCTAAAATGTTTTCTGATTTTCACATTAAAATCCCATCAGTCAAACGTAGAGCCTGAAGGCTGTTTCATGATAAAGATCAAACAACCATTTCCTCTAGAGAAACAGAAGAAAATGCAGCAGCGTTGCCAGCGCGGTGTAATTGTACTGTTCTGGATACAATTTAGAGATCCTGGTACCTATTCAAGCTTTAGTTTATGGGAAGGTTTGTTCCAGTGTCGGCAAATAAAAAAATTTCAAATTTTAATCCATATTGGAGTGTTAATAATTCACTGCAGGTGATAGATTCTTTAACAATGGTTTCAGCTAAAAGAATTGAGTCTTTCTATTTTGCGACAATGTATACTAATTTATCACTTAATGTAGTGTTTGATAATTTAAAAACTGTTATCAAGAAATCTTTCCTCTTATCTAGTGAAAGGTTCTTAAAAATAGACACTTATAATAAAAAAGCTATATGGACAAATTGCTTTAATACTACAGTTAACTTGAGATGTTACAGCTTGGATATGATTTTTGAGTTATTAGAATTTGTTTCATACAATACTTATGTAAGATTTGGGGGTGATTTGTACAAGCAAATTGTGGGAATTCCCATGGGGGGGAATGCCAGCCCATTTATAGCTGACTTGTTTTTAAGTCAACTAGAATATAAATATATGATGGATAAGAATAATCCAATTAATTTAAAACATGCTTTGTCAAATAATAAAAGATATTTAGATGATATTTTGGTCTTAAATTGTAAGGATTTCATTGATATTTCTAAAAATATATATCCATCAGAGCTTATTCTTGAGCCTAGTCATGACGCTGGTCATGAAGATCATTTCTTAGATTTAAATATTAATATTTGTGATAATAATAAATTAAGTTTTAAAATGTATAATAAAACGGATGATTTTGATTTTGAAGTGATTAGTTTCCCATTCCCTGAAAGTAATATACACTCAAATATCACATATTCAGCGATTTTCTCACAGTTACTTCGTTATGCAAGGATTTGTAGTAATTATATTGATTTTAAAAATAGATGTAAAATCTTAAGCCAAAAATTGATATCAAGAGGTTTTTCTGCAAATAAATTAACTTGGCAATTTAAAAAATTTAGTTTTCATTATAACGAACTTTTAAATAAATATCAAAAGAATTATCTAGAAATACTTAAAGAAATTTTCAACTAATTTCGGAGGTTCGAGAAATGTTGTCGCAGCACCATTTATTTTGAATTGTGTTTCTAATTGAGCGGATTTTTTAAAAAATTAGCCACATGGTAAAGATGAATTCTGTAATTGTTTAGTTCATTCAGGTTTTTTGCAATGTGTTAATATTTGTGATTTAGTTTACCTATTGTTGCTAAAAAGAGGGATATATTAACAGGATAAGCTTGTTTTGGTTTTACTTGGTTGTTTTACATTTGCTGGTTTTTTTTTTCATAGGCATGTATTTTGGGAGTGATACCTGACACGGGGATGCCATGGATATTCTGTGGTAGCCACAACACTGTGCTGGGTAGAGAATTTAAAGTGGCGAAACCCTATATAGGCCAGTGTATTCTCCTGATGAGCCCTTGTGTTGGGTGTTGCCTCTGAATTATTTGTCAATATTATCTTTTCTATTGTTTGGTAAATGACGACTTATACTTATTGACGACATGACTGCCTGTCCATGGATTATTCTTTATGGTTGATTGTGTATGGCTATGCTGTTTGACCTATGTGATTGTATGGATGAGTAGGGTTAAGGCCTCATTCAAGTGCTGGTCTATATTAATCACTAATTTAGGAAAACAGTCTTCCTTTTCTCCTTCTGTCTCTCTTTTTTTTTTTTTTTTTGTGTTTGTGTTTGTGCTGTTGCATTGGTGATTTCTCTTTTCATGATATATATATATATATATATATATATATATATATATATATATATATATATATATATATATATATATATATATATATATATAGAAATATAATTAAACAGCCGAGAAAACGAGAGTTATATAAGCCAGTGGACAGAAAAGAAGCGAAAATGACAAAAGCAGATATTTTGGCAGGGATTTCCGCCAAGTCGTCTTACGTGCTTTGACAAAAAAAAAGAAAAACTAACCTTTTGAAGTAAACTCAAACATAGCAGATATAAAATTGAATTGAATCAAACATACCAAAACAGAATAAACGAAAGATCATTCACTAATCAGATTGGGCAAGATTTTTCTGTCTAGTGATTAACTTAGCTTGCCTACTGACCTGATTTTATTTTATTGATGTCTTAAATATGGTCTGATTTGTCAATTATAAAGTTGCGCTTGACAATTGAACATGCAGCCTCACCAATTAGTATAACTAACGGAGCAGTCGTTATTAGTATTTCTTTTTTTGCATTTAGAAGTTTACGCTGGAGGCTACAATTACTATGGAGGAAGCAGCTTGATTGCCGAGTAACGTCACCAAAGTGTTTATCCTCTTTGGAATGAATAATGATAAAGCTGGAATATATTCCATATGTATTTATTTCAGCTTTATTTATTCCAGCATATTTATTCTAGAATATATTTCAGCCTGAGCATTAGCCTATTCATTTCAAAGAGGATTAAATAAAAAAACAAGTTTTTTTTAAATGAAAGTAAGGAGTAACATTAAAACCTAAAACGAACAGAAATTACTCCGTATATAAAAGGGGCTTTTCCTCCTCAACGCCCCGCTCTTTACCCTAAAGTTTGACTCTTTCTCTTAACTCTATTTTTAAAACAGTAAGAAACTTTTAATTTCCGTTAGAATGAGCCCTCTCGCGACATTCTAGGACCACTCAGTCGATACAATCACCGCTGGAAAAAAAACAAACAAACAAAAAAACAAATAAACACGATTCCGTGATCTGTCTTCTGGCAAAAAATACGAAATTCCACATTTTTGTAGATAGGAGCTTGAAACTTCTACTCTAGGGTTCTTTGATACGCTGAATCTGATGGTGTGATTTTTATTAAGATTCTATGACTTTTAAGGGGTGTTTTCCCCTATTTTATAAAATAAGGCAAATTTTCTCAGGCTCGTAACTTTTGATGGACAAGTCTAAACTTAATGAAACTTATATATTTAAAATCAGCATTAAAATGCAATTCTTTTGATGTAACTATTGTTATAACAATTCCGTTTTTTAGAGTTCTGGTTACTATTGAGCTGGGTCACTCCTTACTACAGTTCGTTACCACGAACTGTTTGATAAACACTGGTGACGTTACTCGGAAATCCAGTTGCTTCACAGTAATTGTTGCCTCCAGCGTAAGCTTCTAAATAATAAGCCTTCTTATTCCCCTATTGCTGTTCCTTATTCCCCTATCGCTTTAGTTGCTGATACTACAATATTTATCCTTACATTTTTGTCTAATTAACTGAATTAGAATAAAGAATTCTTTGTTGCGGAAGTAAAAACTGAAGTTAAACTTAAAACGAACCAAAATTGCTACATCACAGGTTATGCAAGAAATGTCTAGAAAAATAATTCAAGTGAACTGGCTCGATATATTTCCTTGTATTTGTTTAACTATAAAAACTAGTGTGGAAAGGAATTTATTTTACCCCGTAGGGCACTAGGGCATTACTGTGGTACTTAATGATCGAGTTCAGTTGATTCAAAAAAGAGCCCTCAAAATGATTATTAAGAAGGTTCGCATGTCGTAATACCAGGTGAAACTGCGGTTTAACAGTCATTTTTCCGACTTGGCATTATTTCGTATTATGTGCCACCTGTAGATCAGAGGGGAGTACGAAAAACAATGCAAACTAGGAGAACCAGTAAAGTGTTGGAAGTAGCCTAGGGCTATATCTGACCCCATTTTAGAACAGGACAAGGGTGCAGTTATTATGTTAGCAACCATTATAATTGAGAACAGTGTTGAATGAGGAATTGAATGGTTCTACTAGTTTTTATTTTTATTTTAGTGTCTAATTCAAAAGAGCGCACGCGCACGAATGTTACCTTTTCCTGTACCTAAAAATGCAAATTTGGATGTTTTATTACTTTTGTGAAAATCACCTTAGCGAATAAATATTCTCATATTGGCCTTATCAATTGCCGCTTGCAAAAATTTGACTCTTTTTAGTTTAACTCTGCCACAACTCTACTTTTTAAACAGTAAAAAACTATAGCGTAAAGAGCGAGGCGCTGAGGAGAGGACAACCCCTTTCATATACGGAATAATTTATGTTCGTTTTTAATTTTAATGTCGCTCCTTACTTGCAGTTAAAAAACTTAATTTTTCATTTAATCGTTTTAAGACTTGATAGTGCAGCGGTGAGAGCACTTGTGACCGCTATAACTTAGGTTCGATTCTTGAAATGTTTTTTTTTTAGAAAAAATAAAAAGTCAAAATAATGAATAAATATTTTTTTCAAAATAGACTGAAAGTAGAATTTTGTTCGAGAATCTTTGAATGTAACCGAGAAGGAGGGACACCAAAGGGATTGGTTTTTGAGTATCTTCTTATTTTCCAATATGTTTTTCTCAGCTCACAGATATTTTTCGTTTATGGATTTATAACTTACATAAATTTGATATTTTTGTTACGTAAAGCCCAATGCATTTTGTGTCCTACGTTTTCACTTATAGTCTAGATTTTTGAGAAAAATTCATTTTCTACTTTTTAGCCCTTTTTGATTTTTTTATGTTTATTATTATGTCTATTACGCATTACCGTGTGTCTGTTACCAGTTACCGAGTTGAGTTCGTGTCGTTGAAAACTAATATTGGCTAGAAGGTACCAGGAAATCAAGTGAGCAGTAATCTATGTTATTTTCTGAAAATTTTGTTATGATTACTTTTCTAAAATGTACTACAAACGAGCTGAAAAATACTACCAGTAAAACCATAACTTGGAGTAACTATTAGTAGATCCATTTAAATCTGTCAAGAAAATTTATGGAAATTCAAGCTCTAGGCAGCCTCCCCCATTTCCAAAACCGTTTCCACTGGGGGATTCCGTCTGTATTGTTGTAAGTGTCTATATCAGACTAATATATTTCTAGGCACCTATTCCACAAATGCTGGAACCGATCGAGAAATGCAAAGAGACGGGTTCACCTCCCTTTGAAATCTCCACAAGGGTACTTCTTAGTTTGTCCTTGTATTTAAAAAGTGCACCCTCTTGGAAGGTTTAAAAACGCCTTCCCGAAATATTCTAACGTCTCTTGAGAAAGTTTAAGGATTAAGCACCGAACTTGATAACCACTAACAATTCATTTTAATTACTTATTGCTCATTTTGGTAAATAGGCTACATGTTATCCCGACCACACTCAAGAAGAGAAGTTAGGTTAATCATATTGAAATAAAAATATTGAAAAAAGGGTAGTTGGGGGGAGGAGGTATTTTGGAAGGCTGGGTTAAGTAGAGAGGATTTGAAGGCTTATTTGGATTGGAGGGGAAATGGATTTTTGACTTGGGAGAAAAAAAGTATCAAGGGAGAAGAGGGGAGAAGGTAGAATCTATTGCTTGTCCTATGTGTGGATCTCAGGATGAAAGTTTAATACATTTTTTGTGTGGATGTGTCGAATTGAATGATTGGAGGCGAGAGATGTATGGTAAAGAAAAATTGAATGAGATATGGATGGTAGATAGAATGAAAGAGACAAATTTCCTGAGTATTAAAAGGATAGCAAGATTTGTAAGGATTGCAGCGGCACATCGGGAGCGTTTTCTTTAAATAGTATTAATTTAATTTAGTTAATTTGTTGTTTGTTTTTTGTTATGTAATTTTCCTATGGCCCACGGGCTTTTTCTGGAATAAATTATTATTATTATTATTATTATACCTAAATATGGTGAAAAAAATAATACTTTAATAAGATAAAATATAGAAACTACAAGGGAGAATTATGGAGAGCAGGCCGCTCAAAACGCATTATATTAAATACCAAACCTAATCTAACTAACTCTATATATTAAATATTTAATTAAAATATACCTGCATAGTATTTTATATCACTCAGGTTAAGCTGATTATGTGAGAGTGCTCAAGGAAAAACCAGTTTTGAAAAGATCAAACAAACTTCTTGAGTGTGGTTGGGATAACACGTAAGTACCATTGTTTTAACAAATTAAAATAATTAATTAATCAAAGAATTTATGCAATAAATAGTACAATTCAATTCAATTAAATAGTTACTCATTTTAATTTCTCGTTTAATTGCAAATTTTACATTAATTACAAAAGGCAAGACTTATTTTTTAATCCCAGAAATTCTGAGACCACCAAGATATAAAGAAATATTAAATGCCGAATTCATTAAAAAGTCCAAACCAAATTATGATAATCAAAAATTCAAAACAAATCAAAACAAATATGGAAATTCTAAGTCCATCAAAATAATAGCTGAGATATTTTCAATGAAAGTAGTTTCCTTTTCAAACAAGAGAATTTCGGGATAATAGACCATAAATTGAATTAATATGCAACAGAGATTTAATTCCATTTATTAAACCAAAAACCAATTTTTTTTGCAATACAAAGAAGCAAACGATAACTGCTGCTATTTAACACCACGGTATACAATTACGAATTCAAATGACAAGATTCAAAAATTGTACATAAATTCTCCGCTGTGGGTTATTAAATATAGGAGAAAACAAACCCCAAAAAACTTTCCCTTTCTGCAAAAAAAAGTTGCACTTCAACTCAAGGCTTATAGTTATTTTATGGTTTTGGTGAACAATAAGACTGAGTTGTAAAAAGTGATATTATTTTCCCAAAAGGCAGCTATTTAAATAAATCAAAGCTGGTTTCACTTGCACTCAAATTTAAACTTGACCATGAAGTTCAGTGGATATAGTTACAATTTGATTAGCCTAATTGTATAGCTCAAGCAATTAAAAGCGTGTTTTATAAGTCTTTTTTTCTGCTAAACACTGAACTACCTTGACAGTAGTAAATTATTTGACTAGTTGTTTGTTTTTTGCTGTTTTTTCTTATACCTGAAAACACCAATTATAGTTATGCCAATTACAACAAAAAAAAATTACGAAGAAATGGTTACTATTTTCTGAAAGGTCTATTCCTGTGGCCTATTTTCTGAAAGGAAATTAGGCCACAGAGGGTTGGTGTTTTCACAATGTGGTTAGGAAAATGTAAAAATGAAGCATTTAAATGCATTTTTTTAGTATTCTATTTTTTTGGCGCAAGAAAAATCTCAGTTTTTAGAAAAAAACTACTATTTATATACTTACTTAACTCCCATCCAGCCCTGCCGGCTCGTTCCCCGAAACGGAAATTGACCCTTCTTTTGCTTCCCTCTAGGTCTATGGTTTCCTCTTTTGTTCTTTTTTCCCCTTTGTAAGGAAAGTGCCCCGAAAACAGTGTGTTCTTGGTTTGTATTTATTTCCTTTTCCCTGTTTGAAAGTACTAACTGTCCAAGAAATATCCTCTCCTTAATCGCTTCAAATCATTCAATGAGAATAGGAAGTTGGAAAAAAAGCGGCTCTAACACGTAAATGCGACAAGTGATCCAGGACTAGAAAGGAGCAAAGGGGAAATTTATTGAGCACAGACACTAAAAGTAAATTATTTCGCTGCCTAAATAGTACCCTGGGCTTCATGTTTACCCCTGGGCCTTTTATATTGAGTAGTGATCTTAAGTGCAAGCAAGGACAGAGAAACGGATGCCCTGACGATTGTAGGGGGCGTATGAAGTATTTGGGTGCAATTTAACATGACGGTTGAAGAGGATTTAACTGTTGTTACAAATATGGGAATGTATTTGAAGTAATGGTCTGATTTAAATGCCAACATGCTCTAGTTTCTTTTTATATAAAATTAGAACTATTTGGTAGACTAGGTCTATGGTGTTGAGGGTGCTATAATAGGTTTGAAAATTAATTCTAAGAAGACTAAATCAATAAGGCCATTTGAAAAAGGTTTGGAAGAATAGGAACATAAGTCTGCAAATCAAGATAAGTCTGCAAGAGCCAAATATGGCTCTGAAGCATGGGCGCTCCGAAAAACGAAGGAAGATTTGCTTGATGTTTTCCGGAGAAATTACCTATATATTGTTTTCGGTACCCAGCTGACTGACCGTATTTCAAACAACAGGCTGTGGTAAAAGTGTGGTTCAATCCAGTGTTGGGCGATACTGGAAATCAATACCGATATATGGCGCCAAATATCGATATGGAATATCGCAACGTAAATATCCAGCATAAAGATCCAGCATAGAAAACTATTTCGCAAATAGCAGAGAAGAAGAATCATCTATTCAACATACTGACTCATATATGAAGATACAGGGCATGCATAGCTGTATCCACAAGAATGTATAGCCCTTTCTGAAAATACGTTCAGTGAGGGTGAGCTCTCAAATGTTGCTGACTATCTCCAAAAGGCTTGACTAGAGAAAATACCTCCTAGGCTTATAGGCCCTGTTCAAATCACCCCCGTCAAAATCGCCGTTTTTAGAAATTGATATTACCCCTGACAATCTTCTCCAAGCTGAGAGTAAAATAGCAAGAAACATGGATTGGGCCTTTCTGAAATCTGTATGAGTAGATGCAATTGCCGTGACAGTCCCTGTGATTCAGCCACTATAGAATGAAGCCAGTTTGTGGGGATCACAAGACGAAGTTTCAGCAGTCAATGCCAGGCAAGCTTCGTCAGGAGCTGTAATTGTCACGGCTCTCTAGATTTTCAGTAGGGAGTCTTTAGTTTGAAGAAAAAATGATCTACTCAAGTCATGGAAGTCTTGTAATATGGGTCGAAGAAATGCCTGCCCCCAATATCCTTTCTAAGAGTGGATTCCAAACCTGATTAGTTAATAATGAAGTAGTTTTCGGTAATAAAACTGCAAGTAAGCAGCAACTGGGCCAAATAGCAACCGAAACTCTAAAACAGAATCTTTATAACAATAGACACGTCAAATGAATTAGTCTTTTAGGCCGACTCCAGGTATATAAAATTCATCAAGTTTCATATATCCATCAAAAGCTACGAGTCTGAAAAAATTTGTATGATTTTTAGAAATGGTGGGAACACCCCTAAAAAGTCAATAAATCTTAATAAAAATCACACCATCAGATTCGGCATATCAGAGAACCATACTGTAAGGTTTTCTAGCTTCCATCTACAGAAATGTGAAATTTTGCAATTTTTCCCAGAAGAAAGATCACGGATGCGTGTTTATTTTTTTTTCTTTTTTTTTCTTTTTTGTCTGTGTGTGTGTTTTTTTCTTTCCCAGGGTGATCGTATCGGACCAATGGTCATATAAGATGGGAAGAAGGCTCGTTCGAACGGAAATTACAGTTGTAGTTCCCCATTTCGAGACCAAAACGATTGGAGAGCAACTAGATTCCCCCTCTCCCTCCCATGCTCCTTTTTCCCCAAGGTCATCGAATCAGAATTTTGAGATGGAAATTTTAATCAGAATAGTTGAAAGTTCTAGTATCATGCCTCTGGGGATGACACAACCCTGAAAGTCCCTGGAGAAAAGGGTTGTAAGTTATTAAGTTTGCCTATTGTTTACACATAGAATCTGTTGTTAGGAAGTAAATAGATATTTTTGGGGGAGAGTGAATATTTTAAGCGGGGGATTTTTCAAGAGAAAAATTTTACGTGGTGGAGGAAGTTTCTGGGGAAGAACTTTCAAAGGGAAACTAAACACGGGGAACAAGGAATTTACCAGAATTCTTATAAAAATTATTTTTGTCTGATTTACTTTCCCTTTGCCAATTCAATTCTACATGTGGAGAAATTCCGGGAAAATTTTCAAGGGAAAATTTTCAAAGGAGTTGAGACTGTCTGGCGGATTTTCCCATGGGGGGGGGGGGGCTTTTTGCGGGAGAGATTCTTCTTGGGGGAATTTCACGTGGTGGGAGAAACTTTCTATTGAGACACTGGGAGGAAACTTTGAGAAAATTTTTCAATGGAGGGAGGATTTCCAGCATGATTTTAAAAACGTTTACAAATTAAAAGAAAAACAAGTCATTTTTTCAAAGGAAAGTAGGCTTAAAAATAATTTTCCAGGCAGAATTTTCCACGAGAAGTTTTTTGTGGGAATTTTCAGCAGTGATGAAATTGTCTGGAGATGGGAAATCTTACACAGAAGGAATTTTCCAAGGAGGAATTTTCCTGGGGGATTTTTCATGGAGCGAAAAGGCGTATTTTCTGGCATTATTTTAAAAACGATCATAGATTAAATTAAAAAATAATTTTTTCGGCTAAAAGTAAGGAGAAAAATTCAAACTTAAAACGAACAGAAATTATCCTGTATATTAGGGCAAATCCCCCTCCTCAACACCTTGCCCTTTACACTAATTTGAATTTTGTCCCAACTATTTAAGAACGACTCCTGAAACACAAGAGGTGTCTAATTAGAGTAAGGACGTTGTTAAAATACAAAAAGAAATTTTGGCGTGAAGAGCAAGGTATTGAGGATGGGTTATCCCCCTAATATTCGGCACTATTTCTGTTCTTTTAGGTTTTACTGTTGCACCTAACTTTCAGTAAAAAAAAAAAAAAAAACGATTTTCAATTTAATCACTGAAAGGCTGAACCAATTCTCAAGGAAAAATATTGAACTGTTGCTAATGGCCAAAAATAGCCAGTAGATTATTTTTCTTTATCCTGAGCCCGAGTAATTTCAAATCATGGTTTTAGAATATAAGTTCATGTAATTTTTGTACATTAGTTGTTTTGTACATTATTCAAAATTTGGAAAAAAATTATGCAAAGTACTCTTTAATTACGAGTTTTGTCATTGATTTTGCCAAAACCTAAAGTTATTATGAGCAAAAAACTGATCAGAAATATCGAAATCGACATATCGATTATAAAATATCGAAAGTAAAAATATCGGTATATCGATATATCGATTAATCAAATTATCTCCCAACACTAGTTGAATCCCCCTTTCTGGGGCTACAATGAGCGAAAAATTGAGATGGCTTGAGCACGTTCTGCGGATGAAGGATGACAGATTGCCAGAGTGTCGCTTTTGACCAGCTGTGTAAGGCTAAAAGGAAACCAGGGCGTCCATGGTTGGGGTGGGAGGATGTCGTAAAGAAAGATTTTAGGGAAATGGGAACTTCCAAAGAGGGTGTAAAAAGTGGGGCTTTGAATTTGGGGTGGGAGGATGTCGTAAAGAAAGATTTTAGGGAAATGGAAACTTCCGAAGAGGGTGTAAAAAGGGGGGCTTTGAATTTGGGGTGGGAGGATGTTGTAAAGAAAGATTTTAGGGAAATGGGAACTTCCAAAGAGGGTGTAAAAAGGGGAGCTTTGAATTTGGGGTGGGAGGATGTCGTAAAGAAAGATTTTAGGGAAATGGCAGCTTCCAAGGAGGGTGTAAAAAGGGGGGCTTTCAATAGATTAGGATGGAGGAAAAGCGTGCATAGCTGTGTTGGCCCCAGGCGGCCTGGTGTTATGGTGAGTTGGGTAGCAGTAGGCCTACTAGTAGCAGTAGCAGGCCTGTGGACTCAGGATATTTCGGGCTTTTTGGCAAAATATTTTTTAGGCTGTACGAAGTGGCCATGCGGAATATTGAATTATTTATTATCAAGAACTATTAGATGTAAATTGCAGCTTAAGTGATGCTAAAAGCAATTTTCAGGACAACTCATTCACTACCATCAGGCCCCGGGTAATAAAGAAACACGCTCTAATCTCTGTTTCGTATGAAGAGTAAATTAGCGATTTCAAACGCTTTGCTTTATTCTGAGGTGCTTTTGAGAGACCTGTTGAAGGTATCATTTCAAGGAGGTCCAACTTGATTCAGAGTAAATTAACTTCTAAGAACCTCTTGCAGATTTACAGCTTATTGGCTATTATTTCGGTTTAGAAAAGTCGTTGCCCCCTCACCCCCCCCCATACTGTCGTTACAGAACTCGGCTTCATATTCTTCAAAGCAATAGGCTATGCAGACTTTTTTTTAAAAATAAATCATCAATAAGTCTAATGTCAGCAAAAAGAATCATTACCGAATTGGAACTAAGTAGAGGTTTTATTCGTTTTTTTTTATTCATTTTTTTTTAAACCACATTTTCATTGCTACATTGTCGCTAGCAGTGATAGCCATGATTTCGTAACAAACCGATTTTGAAGAAAGCAATAATGGACTTCTTGAAGCCACAACACGTTTGGTAACTGACAATAATTGATGATGTTCAATTTACACAAATGTTTCAGACACGAAATGGACATACCTTCTAAGTAGTTTCTTTAATTTTGACAAAAAAAAAAACTCTTTTACGCACTGGGTAGAGCTGATATATATATATATATATATATATATTTTTTTTTTTTTTTTTTTTTTTTATGACAGCTATATGGCTGGACTGGTTGATTTTTTCGTGTTTACAGACTTCCCCTCAACCGAAGTTTTAAAAAAGGATGACAAAATTTCAAATAAGTAAATAAAATTCTGAAATTTAGAGGAAAGGGGGGTAAAAAAAAAACCAGTCCAATACCAAAAATGAAATGTTTTTTCTTTATATTTCCTTTGTGACCAGGACGGGTATTTTTAGCTCTGTATCTTTTATAACGTTTTTTTTTATAATGTTAGACTTTATACTTTCCAAAGAAAAAAAAGGGAAAAATTGTAGATATGGCTTAGTGAGATATGATACGATTTGGGACAATCGATTATTTCCCGACATGGGCGATATATGCACATGACTGGGTGAAGAGATCAAAAGTGGAGAAAATAAGAATCGAGGAGAATAACGAAAAAATTTTGCCTATAACAAACAAGACGTCTTTAAAGTAGACGAGAATGGAAAAAGAAAGGAAATGTAAACGCCAAAAATCCATAAAAGCGGACCATAAAAAGGATAAAAGAAAAGAAGATAAAACCCATAAAAATTTTTGAAAAGACAAGTGTAAAATAAATAAAATTTAAATAATAAAAAAGGAGAAGTACAATTTTCCTACCGCCAAATCCAAGTGGTAATAAACTAAAATATACAATTCAGTTGCTTCAGGTAAAGCCATATAGCAACATATTACAATTTGAGTCATTTCGTCGCTTTATAGATTTTACCTGAAGCAACTGACTTGTACGTTTTACATTAATACTATCTAGACATGGTAAAAGTAACTATAGTGACTGCTTTTTTCTCTGGAATTTAATTTTTTTTTTTAGTTTCTTTTTTCTTTGTATTTCTGCTGCATGAAAATTAATACACATACAAGACAATTCTGAGTTGGTTATTTTTAAAAATCAATGATCTTTTAAGCTCGTTGCTTAATTTCAGAATTACTGCATTTGTTTGGATTTAGTGTCAATTCTTTTGAAGTTTTTCTTTTCTTTTTATTGTAAAACGCTATAGCACGTTTCGAATATTTCCTATTGGGCAGTAGAACTTATTCACAAAAATGTGAGGGGGGGAATGCACTTTTCCAAACCATAGACGGGGCGCATTTTTTTAATTTCTTGGTGGAAAAAAAGGCATTTATCAATGAAAATACCCCAAAAGTCATTTTCCAAAACCTAGGGAGGGGCAAACACCTGTTTATGCCCTTGCAAGATCTGGAAGATGCCCTTGTAAGATCTTGGCTCAAACGTGATTTAAGATACGGCATTTTTATAATTCAGTCTAGATTTGAAAAAAGTAAAGCTTTTGCGGAAGAAAAACAAAAAAAAAATTATATCCCAAATAATTTGGCAACATTTTGAAGGTATAATTGTTCAGCATGTACTTGAATTTCCGAAGAAATGATAAACGAGGCTTCTGAATTGTTAAAATCAGCTATTATATTGTTAAAGATGCCACAAAATCCGAATCATGGTTTAACACTTGAGTAATCGAATTAATTGTAATACGCTGCATTTGCTAGCAAAGTGCATATTTCCGCTTGCATCATTCGATTCTCTTCATTGGAGTTGATGGCAAACACCCCAATATGGATTACGATTTCCGGAATGGAACAACTTCCATTAAGTCCGTGATTTCGGCGAGGAGTAGATTCGTGATTTTGGCAAGGAGATTTCATTGTCTGCATTCAACACTCAAATACTTTTTTAAATAGTTATTTTCATAATTAATGAAGGAATAACGCTAATTTTTAAAATAATTTATAGATATTAATTAACTTACTTTAAAATAATATTGAAAAGATTAAAATAATACTAAACTTATAAAAAAAAATATTACAACTACACTAAAAACTCACTGTAGCACCAATCTGCCTGAGCCCAACACAGCTACGCACGTTCCTCCTCCATCCCAAACTATTTATAGCCCTCTTTAAACCTTCCCAAGAAGTTGCCATTTCCCTTAGATGCTTGCTTAAGACATTCTCCCACCCCATCCGGAACGACCTGCTTTTCGTTTGGCCCTAGACAGTTGGCCGGCAAGGACTATCTTTGGTAACCTGTCATCCTTCATCCGCAGAAAATGTCCTGGTCTTCTCAAGTTTTCTCTTATTATAGCCCTAGAGAGCTGGAATCACATTTTTCATACAGCTTACTGTTTGAGATATGGTCAGTCAGTCGAGTACCCAAAACAATCCGTACGTAATTTCTCTGGAAAACGCCTACTAAATCCTCCTCCGTAATATTTTCTAAACAAGTAAAAAAAAATAATAACTGTAATATTTTGAATTTTGCTATTGATAAAAGCAAAAGCATCAATAGCCAAAATACAAGAGGGAGAGGAATGGAATTTCCTGGTATCGAAGCCATTTGCAAACTATTTTTTTAACCAACATCGAGACCCAGGAAAAATCAAGGTAAAATTGCGGTACACTGTGGAAAACTGCATAAAAAAGCGACATTTTGACGCCGTCATATTATAAATCAATTTGTTACCGAATGCTGCAAACATCAGCCCCTCCCCACACATTATGCCTCTGGCTAGAAGGGCCCAATATTCCATTGAAGGTTTGGCCTGAGCTGTTAAAAACTCAGAAAAATTTGAAATGATGAATGTATAATTAAATTAGGACGGTGCAAACATGATCAAATAACTTTGAACATTGATTGTACTTCATGTCATCTCTTCGAAAATGTAAGCAACATCTCCGAATATCTCATAAATTTTTGGGAATGGATGATGTGTCAGGGTCGTTGTAGTTTAATGGCAAGAGAACATTGAACCACTACTTGGAATACACATGAATCACCAGAACTGCTAAAAATCCCTCAGTGTGGTTGACAGAATAAAAAACTTTCTGCACTGATTTGACCGCACCATTCTCTGACTCAGCCAAGCATGACGAAAGCGAGCATAAATTTCCGCAAATAGACACCTTCCTTTTTAATATTTTTTTGAATGGAGGGTGTGCCTCGTTGAGCAAACGAAAACAGTTGAGCCGAAACTCGTTGAGCCACTAGGTTGGTTATACTGGCATTGCTGTGCCCTGGCACAAAATTCCCGTCCGTATGACAGGAGAGAAATCAATCGGTCTCGATCGCTGGGAATATTTTGTCACCAAGTTGATTAGCCTGATTGCTTATTGAAACTTGTTGCGATCCCTTGTTCTTTGATACTGAAAATCTAATGGCAAGCGCTAGCATCATGTCCCACAAGTAATTTGGTAAGTTGGACTTTGTTAAACTTTCTAACGCCATTCTTATAAATGGACTAATCCGTTAAAATATTAAAGCAATACTTTAGAAAATATAAAAAATAGAAGTTTAGAACATTACTTATGTCAGTTGTTTGTTAAATTTAGTGAAAACATAAAGTAACGGCAGTCACAGATTCTTTAAAAAAATTGATGAAGATATAGGCTTTTGAAGCCATATTTTAACTATTTAAATTGGCAGGCTTTTCAAATCGTGCTTTTAATATCTAAAATCGTAAAATCTCGATATTTCAGTGTAATAGGGAAACAACTTTGAAAGCCCCCTCCCTGGCATACTTAACTTTGACGCAATATAGTCTCAGGAGACTTATTGTAAGTTGCATTCACTATTTAGCGATGCATCTAGTAATCGTACAGATTAACTGCTTAGACTGACAGAGCATGAGTATCGTCAGGTAAAGTTAATATCATTACATATTTTATAATAGAGAAAAACTAACCTTCTCCAATTGGGAAGCTTATGCGATTTGTTTTCTTTGTGGGAAAACGAAGACTAAGGATCTAGACAGTTTTTTCCTCGGAACCAGAGACAATTTAAAACAGTAAATTAAAATCCATAATGAAATATACCAAAATATGATGAAAATATAATACTTTATTAACAAAGCCGTGAAAACTACGAAGAAAATTGTAGAAAGCGGGCCGCTTAGAACGTATTATGTTAAATACCTAGCATAACCACCTCTATATATCAAACATTTAATTAAAATATACCTGCATCGTAGTTTTTTTTTTTTTTTAACTGACTAAGCTAACTATAACCGAATGAGAAAGACAAATCGGTTTTTCTCATATCAAACTTCTTGAGTTGGACATTTAACAAGTAGAGTAAATGTATTAGTAATTGAATTAGTGAGACAAAGAAAGAGAAAAGAGAAAAAGAAAGATGGATAGAAAGGAAGAATAAAGGAGAGAAAAAGAGAGAAAATAAGGGAGAGTTAGAGAGGCAAGTCACAAGAAGTCGAGGTGGCACAAAGATGAATTGAGAAACGTTCTTTGAACGGGGTTTCTTTTCACTGACGTTTTTGAAAAGTCATTTTCCAGAACCTCGTAAACGTCGGCTATATCCATGGTCCCAACGTAAGCCACGCAACCCATGGGGATATATTTTCATATTTTTAAGGAAATTTCTACGATGGCTCAAACCAACACGATTACCATTTAGGCTTTCCTCGTGCAAACAGTATTTGTTTTCTATAAAGAAAACACATTAAATACGAAGGTACATTAGGAATTTGAGACCTTTAGACTGGGTCTGACCAAATAACGTGGGAGCCTCGGAGGTTACACCCTTGAGAACTTGACCAATGATGGTTGCAGTGCACAAAGTTATAGCTTAACTGGAGATAAGTTTTAAAATTCTAGTATTATTTGAGGAAAGTCGATTAATCCAATCACTTTAATCGTGCACTGTATAGAGTTGAATAATTTCTTAAATAGTCGGAAGTCATTAAGTTAATTTAATGGAACCAGATTTCGACACTTAATTATAATTTTATACCACCTACCAGCACACGTTTTAGATTCCGGTGTTGCCAGATTTCTTAAATACAAACGTTCGTAATATAAATGGTCTATGAATTTTATGATTTCAAAAAAAAAACTGGACATCAGTTCATATGGCATCTGACACATTTATACAGGCATTACATTGTCTAGTTCGTTCAACAACAAGAAAAAAATTTTTGGTGGCCCAAGAAAGAGACCTTTAGTGTATTTGATGTTACTTCTAGACAAAATCAAAATGGCAACTTTACAAAATAAAAGAAATCTAAAGATCAGCCCTTACTGTTGAAGTCATTTTCGGTATAATTTAAAACGTTATTCCTAGAATTTTTTGAATCTAAAAAGACTGAAAAAAGAGGGCCAGATCCCCCTCTCCCCAAAAGAAAGCTAAATGCACAATTGAACGATGGTTAATTAATTGGTAGACTTGGGCACTTTAAATACTATATTTAGTTGTTATCAGTGGGCCAAACTACTTCACTATATAATGAAGAATAAGAGCGTGTTCGAAGACAATATCAATCTTGCAAAGGGGATATACCTCTTCACGCTATGCATGGCACACTTTTAGCAGTACATAACACACTTCCACAATGCGTGGTGTGCGCCACCGGTGAACTTTTGAAAGTGAGAATTCCTTTAACAGTCATCATTAAACACAACAAAGTCTACATCTTCACGAAAATCAATAGCAGATTTATCATTAGACTCTCTATATTTTTAGATGATATCAGCAGATGATAACGCTGATATCAGCAGAAACGTTCGCAGAAGGAGCTTTTGAACCCCCTCCCTACCTCCTGAAAAATCGAAACTGACAGAATTTTGTTGAACTTTCTCCTGGGATTAGTTCGAACAATCCCTTGTTCTAAAAACTGATGCAATAAAAATACAAATTGTAGCAAATTAGAATCCTTCCAGAAAAAATATTCTAGCCCCCTTCCTGCTCCTCCTCCATTATCTATATGAACAGTATACACGCATATGTGACGAAGTCTTGGACACAAACAGTAATATTTGATTATATTAGTCCTTGGTTTGAATAGTAATATTTCGCTTATCATAGAAAAAGGCAAATTCGAAGGAGAGAGCCCTTTGCACTCGCTTCCTCAAAATATCATGAGTTTTCAATAGTTTATAGTTTTTCTTTCAGATTTCTTTACACATTTCAGAGAACTTACTTGTCTTTATGTGTGTTTTTTTTAATTCTAGTTCAAAAATTCCTCTTCACCCTACCCCACTAATTCCTACATGTATGCCGCACATAGAAATAGAAATTCGGAAGCTTTTGTCTGATTTATGTCTCAAGCTTAGGAGAATCTTCAGCGACAGACTCTGAACTCGGTCTCCGATTCTGTCAATTTTCAGAAGCTGAAGTCAAGCATTTCAAAGCCGCTTACATCATACATTGCTATAGTGAATTACAGAATGTAGATCCGAACAAGATGGCTAACAGAAACAAAAATGAGACTATGTAACGAAAACAAGATAAAGAAGAAAATAAGTGTGGGGCTATGAAAAGAAATGAAACGAAAAAAGACTATGAAAAAAAGATGAAGAAGAAAATGAGAACAAGACAATGAAGTGAAATGAAACCAAACATGAGACTATGAAACAAAAAGATGAAGAAAATAAGGAAGAGACTATATAGCGAAATGAAACAAAATGAGATTGTGAAATAAAAAACGAAGAAGAAAATAAGGAGAAGACTATGAAACGAAATGAAATTATATACCAAAAAAATTTGCACGTTCCAAATCAAAGAGTCAGAATGAACGATGCGATAATAGTAACTAGGAAACCATGATAATGACTTTTAAGATGCAGTCATACATAGGAAATGGGCCGGATTTTATAGTTGCTTTTTTAACTTATATCTTAAAATTTTAACTTTTCAATCAAAGAAAAAAATCAGGAAGTACGTACGAAAATAACAAGTCAGTAACATAATTAAGAGACGGATACGAATACATGCTATATCGTTGTCAAACTCGCTATATAGAGTTAATATAGCCAAAGATGATATAAAGGTATTTTGCGATTGTACCTTAAAAGGTCTACAGCGTTCAAGGGAAAAAACAACAACATTAAAACTTTAAAGTATCCATGAAGAATTTCAAAAATAATGGCTAGCGTCTTCGAACTTCTGAAACTGAGGACTACACCAAGATGTAAAAAAAAAGAAAAGAGTTACGCAGATATTTCAGGGGCAAAAGTTTCAAATAAATTATGTGACTGTTAAATCCTTTGTAGTTTTCAAATTTATTTTTATTAAAATAGAGTAGAAAGGGGAGTCAATATATGAAAAGAATTAATGTATTATTAATTAACTAATAGAATAAATTAAAAAATAAAAATAATAAATTAATAATAATTAAATAAGTATAATTAAAATGGCTAAATTCAAATAATTAGGTAATTTAAATAAAAAAATATCACATATATTTTATAGAAATATTGTAAATTGTAAGCACTATATTATCATTTAATTAATTACTTTTTAATTTTTTAATTAAAAATTAATAAAATCTTGCTAATAAACGGAAACTTTTTTTTTTAATTTGGCCTGAAAATTTTTCCAGAGACATGGGAGGGGGTACTAATTAAGATTTTGCCCCGAGCGTAGGAGAGGCCAGAATCACCTGCCCCCTCCAAAATTTGTCCGACTCGTAAAAACTTAACCAAAATGAATATCAATAAATTTTCTATACATTTAAAAAAAATGTGTGTACCCCCCCAAAAAAATTCTTTTGTAAAGCATCCCCTGAGAAAATAAAATCCTAGATACGGCCCTACCTACGCACCTAATTAGTATATTAGAAAAGTTGGATGTATTTGACCTTTCCTAGTAATAAAATTTAAAACCAGAGGCGTGCAAATTTTCTTTTGCTAAATCTAATAGAGTAATTCTGTTGTTTTTATCAATTTTTTCAAAGAAAATACAAAAAAGGCGTTTTTCAGTAAAAATATCAAAAGCTCATTTTTAAATGTAGGTAGGCGAATCAATTTAAATGGCGAAAATCAAGGGGGACTAATTCCCCCTGCCTCATTCCAAATTGACAAGCCTGTTTATAGATCAATAGATGACCTTACTACAATTAAACATGGCCATCTACCAAAAAAAAAGGTTCAGTCAGTGTTGCTGTTAATATTGTAGTTGTGTTAGTAAACACCACCAGTTCAGTATGCATGTAGAAGATGTTATACTGTAATGACTAATTACGTTTTACATGTATAGACACGCATCTGTGCGTGCCTGTGAAGGCATGTCCTTTTACGTTATGTCAAAGCCCCAAAACACAGTCTACCAAGAAACCACACGGTTCTAAATCTGTTCATTGATCACAATCTGCGGGTAAATAAGCCGTTTTTTGTCAGGCAATAAGTAATAAGTATTAATGAGATCCGCGATCAGGACAGCGATTAAGGCTTTAGATGATTTATCGGCAGAAGTTGGTTTGATATTATTTTCTTGCCTCACTTGAATCTAAATTAATTTATACTTCAGTCCATAGGAAGCATGGCCCTAGTCCGCAGGCCGTGTAGCCGAGTGGATTGGTGCACTGGATTAGGAGGATTTAGGTCCGAGAGGGTGAGGGTTCGAATCCTAGTGTACCCAATTATTTGGTTTGGGACGGGGCTCAGTGGCGTGACTTTGTAAGCTCAGTCAGAGTCCACCCCGCTCTAAATGGGTATCCGGAGAAGGTAAACAGGAAGGTTGCACTAAAGCACAAGATTGTTGGCCCCCAGCCCCCAATTGCACTTCATGTCTGAAAGGCCAAAAAACGGACATCAGCACCTCGGGTAAGGACTGTGAAGTCCAAAAAGCCGTATTCTTTACCTTTTTTACTTTGCCATAAGAAGCAGGGTTGTCATTCCACGAAAATGTAGGGGAGGGGCAAAATATATTTCTCGAAACCTAGGGGGATGTCTTTTTTATTTGTTTCAATGAAAATACAAGAAAATTTATTTTCAGAATCTAGAGGGGACTTGGGAGAAAAATCTCCTGCTTAGTTTTAGTTCGCTGACAATCATTCGCTATACGGGAGACCGTAATAATGCTCCAGTTTCCATTGAAAAGGGAAGACTTCATGGCAAATGAAAGGAAATGACTTTACAACTATGGAAATTTACCCAATTCCGGACCAAAGTTTGTCATTTGCCAAGGAGCTTTTCGTTTTCTGATGTAAATAGTAAATAGTTTACCCAACTTCTAAAAAAAAATGGTCATTTGCTATGGAGCTTTTCATTTTCTGATGTAAATAGCAAAAAAAATTTACCCATTTCTGAAACAAAATTTGGTCATTTACAATGGAGCTTTTCATTTTCTGATGTAAATAGCAAACAATTTACCTAATTCCAAAACAAAATTTTGTATTTTACCATGGAGCTTTTCATTTTCTGATGTAAATAGCAAACAATTTACCCAATTCTCAAACAAAATTTGGTCATTTGCCATTGAGCTTCTCATTTTCTGATGTAAATAGCAAAAATATTATCCAATTCTGAAACAAAACTTTGTCATTTACCATGGAGCTTTTCATTTTCTGTTGTAAATAACCAAAAATTTACCTAATTCCAAAACAAAATTTGGTCGTTTGCGATGGAGCTTATCATTTTCTGATATAAATAGCAAACAATTTACCAAATTCCAAAACAAAATTTGGTCATTTACCATGGGTCTTTTCATTTTATGATGTAAAAAACCAAAAAATAAAAAGCTCCATTTACAATAGAGCTTTTCATTTTCTGATGTAAATAGCCAAAAATTTACCTAATTTCCAAACAAAATTTGGTCATTTGCGATGGAGCTTTTCATTTTCTAATATAAATAGAATTTACCCAATTCCAAAACAAAATTTGGTCATTTACCATGGATCTTTTCATTTTATTATGTAAATAACCAAAAATAAAAAGCTCCATTTACAATAGAGCTTTTCATTTTCTGATGTAAATAGCCAAAAATTTACCTAATTCTAAAACAAAATTTGGTCATTTGCGATGGAGCTTTTGATTTTCTGATGTAAATAGCAAACACTTTACCCAATTCCAAAACAAAATTTTGTCATTTACCATGGAGCTATTCATTTTCTGATATAAATAATAAACAATTTACCAAACTCCAAAACAAAATTTGGTCTTTTACCATGGATCTTTTCATTTTATGATGTAATTAACCAAAAATAAAAAGCTCCATTTACAATAGAGCTTTTAATTTTCTGATGTAAATAGCCAAAAATTTACCTAATTTCCAAACAAAATTTGGTCATTTGCGATGGAGCTTTTCATTTTCTAATATAAATAGAATTTACCCAATTCCAAAACAAAATTTGGTCATTTACCATGGATCTTTTCATTTTATTATGTAAATAACCAAAAATAAAAAGCTCCATTTACAATAGAGCTTTTCATTTTCTGATGTAAATAGCCAAAAATTTACCTAATTCTAAAACAAAATTTGGTCATTTGCGATGGAGCTTTTGATTTTCTGATGTAAATAGCAAACACTTTACCCAATTCCAAAACAAAATTTTGTCATTTACCATGGAGCTTTTCATTTTCTGATATAAATAGCAAACAATTTACCAAATTCCAAAACAAAATTTGGTCATTTATCATGGATCTTTTCATTTTATGATGTAAATAACCAAAAATTAAAAGCTCCATTTACAATAGAGCTTTTAATTTTCTGATGTAAATAGCCAAAAATTTACCTAATTCCCACACAAAATTTGGTCATTTGCGATGGAGCTTTTCATTTCTGATATAAATAGCAAACAATTTACCCGAATCCAAAAAAAAAATTTTGTCATTTACCATGGAGCTATTCATTTTCTGATATAAATAATAAACAATTTACCAAACTCCAAAACAAAATTTGGTCTTTTACCATGGATCTTTTCATTTTATGATGTAATTAACCAAAAATAAAAAGCTCCATTTACAATATAGCTTTTCATTTTCTGATGTAAATAGCCGAAAATTTACCTAATTCCAAAACAAAATTTGGTCATTTGCGATGGAGCTTTTCATTTTCTGATATAAATAGCAAACAATTTACTCAATTCCAAAACAGAATTTCGTCGTTTACTATGGAAATTCATTTTCTGTAGTAAATAGCAAAGAATTAACATATTAACAATTTCCATATTTAAAAAGTGGCGTTAAAAGATCCTGGCAAGGATTTTTCTATACTGATAAACATAAGGCAAATACCAACCTGGTATCTGCTGGCTTTATCAATGTTACAAAAGAGGAAAAGCTTAAAATATATTTTGTTTTCAGTAAAGTGCAAATGAATGTTTTCAGCTTAATATACAGAGTGAATGTCTACTTCCCTTGCACGCGTTCAGGATTAATACAAAAATCACAAAATCAACAAAAGTCGCTTAAAAAGCTATAAGTCTATTCGAATAGACAAGTTAACAGAGACGAATATTTTAACTCAACAAAACATAATTTTTTTCTGATATCAGCAACTGTGAAGTAATACGTTTGATCAATTTCTTAATTTGAACAATATTCGATGAAAAAGAAACACAAGTGGCATTTGAATCCTAAGGAATGTGTAACAGTTTAATTAAAGTTTCTCATTGGAGTTAACACCCAAGAATGATAATCAGCTGCGCTACATTGCAGTCGGATGCTAAGTTTTTTGTGAAGAATTTGGGCTTGACCAATTTTTATATCTCTAGCCTTAAGGGGGAATTCAACATTCATAATTGACAAAATTGAAACATTCTTTGTAAGTAAGAGCGAAAACAGTTGAAAACATATATAATGATCTTTCCAAACATGCAAAAAAATCTTTTGGGAAGTGGCCTTTTTGTCTTCATTTATAACATTTTTTTTTTTAACAATTTCTCAATTTTAAATAGAAATAAACAATGTCCCCGCAAACAAACAGAAAAAAAAGAAATGGTCAATTCAAATGTTGAACTAAAGGCAAAATCCTTGATGTACAAAAACGTCTCTGATAGTTGGCTCAGAAGCCTTATCGCACGAAAAGAAAGAGCCATTTTTATGAAACAAAAACCAGTTTTATCCTAGTTAAGCCCTTCTGTCTGTTGACTTCAAAAGAAACCCCATTTCAACTTTTATCCTTCCATGTTTAAATTCATAAAATAAAAAGATTAACAGTATCTGAGAAAAGCAACCTCAGTTTGGCTTATTAAAAAGCCTCAAACAGAAAAGCTTTCCAAAGTATGCAGCATTTCATGCGCAAGGAATACATAATGTTTAAATATATTATTTATCATCCGTTGGTCTGTAGTGAAAATAAACTTAAAAAACTACTTACACCTCAAAAAGAATGAGAAGTTCTATTTTAATGAAGAAGACCTACATAAACAGCTATGCGGCTTTGGTGGTGATTGGCGCCAAATTCAAAAAGAAACATAATTCAAAAATCATCAAAAAATAAGCTAAAAAGATGCGACGCCAAACAGCTTACGAAGGTGTAACTTTCCTTTGAAGGTGAAGTTGTCTTTTTAGTCAATTGATTGGAACTGATATTAACTGATAAGCAGCCATCTGACTTTTGGCAGTTATTGGCGCCAAATTAAAAAAGAAAAGTGATTCAAAAATCATAGAAAAATACGCTAAAAAATAATCAGAAAATAAGCTTAAAAGATACGACGCCAAACAAAGAAGGTGCGACTTTTATTTGAAGGTGAAGTTGTCTTTGGCAGTCAACGGATTGCAACTGATAACTTATGCAACTTGTGTCAATTGATAAGCAGCTACGTGGTTTTTGTTAGTGATTGACCCCAAATGCCTAGAAGGTGTAGCGTAAGAAGGCGTAATTTTCCTTCGAAGGTGAAGTTGTCTTTGGTAGTCAACTGATTGCAACTGATAACTTATGCAACTTATGTCAATTGATAAGCAGCTACGTGGTTTTTGTTAGTGATTGATCCCAAATGCCTAGAAGGTGTAGCTTAAGAAGGCGTAATTTTCCTATGAAGGTGAAGTTGTCTTTGGTAGTCAACTGATTGCAACTGATAACTTATGCAACTTGTGTCAACTGATAAGCAGCTATGCAACTTTCGGTAGAGATTAGCACCAAATTAAAGAAAGAAACGCGATTCAAAAATCATCAAAAAATAAGCTAAAAAGATGCGACGCCAAACAGCTTACGAAGGTGTAACTTTCCTTTGAAGGTGAAGTTGTCTTTTTAGTCAATTGATTGGAACTGATATTAACTGATAAGCAGCCATGTGACTTTTGGCAGTTATTGGCGCCAAATTAAAAAAGAAAAGTGATTCAAAAATCATAGAAAAATACGCTAAAAAATAATCAGAAAATAAGCTTAAAAGATACGACGCCTAACAAAGAAGGTGCGACTTTTCTTTGAAGGTGAAGTTGTCTTTGGCAGTCAACGGATTGCAACTGATAACTTATGCAACTTGTGTCAATTGATAAGCAGCTACGTGGTTTTTGTTAGTGATTGACCCCAAATGCCTAGAAGGTGTAGCTTAAGAAGGCGTAATTTTCCTTCGAAGGTGAAGTTGTCTTTGGTAGTCAACTGATTGCAACTGATAACTTATGCAACTTATGTCAATTGATAAGCAGCTACGTGGTTTTTGTTAGTGATTGATCCCAAAGGCCTAGAAGGTGTAGCTTAAGAAGGCGTAATTTTCCTTTGAAGGTGAAGTTGTCTTTGGTAGTCAACTGATTGCAACTGATAACTTATGCAACTTGTGTCAACTGATAAGCAGCTATGCAACTTTCGGTAGAGATTAGCACCAAATTAAAGAAAGAAACGCGATTCAAAAATCATCAAAAAATAAGCTAAAAAGATGCGACGCCAAACAGCTTACGAAGGTGTAACTTTCCTTTGAAGGTGAAGTTGTCTTTTTAGTCAATTGATTGGAACTGATATTAACTGATAAGCAGCCATGTGACTTTTGGCAGTTATTGGCGCCAAATTAAAAAAGAAAAGTGATTCAAAAATCATAGAAAAATACGCTAAAAATAACCAGAAAATAAGCTTAAAAGATACGACGCCAAACAAAGAAGGTGCGACTTTTGTTTGACGGTGAAGTTGTCTTTGGCAGTCAACGGATTGCAACTGATAACTTATGCAACTTGTGTCAATTGATAAGCAGCTACGTGGTTTTTGTTAGTGATTGACCCCGAATGCCTAGAAGGTGTAGCTTAAGAAGGCGTAATTTTCCTTCGAAGGTGAAGTTGTCTTTGGTAGTCAACTGATTGCAAATGATAGCTTATGCAACTTATGTCAATTGATAAACAGCTACGTGGTTTTTGTTAGTGATTGACCCCAAATGCCTAGAAGGTGTAGCTTAAGAAGGCGTAATTTTCCTTTGAAGGTGAAGTTGTCTTTGGTAGTCAACTGATTGCAACTGATAACTTATGCAACTTATCTCAACTCATAACCAGCTATGCAACTTTCGGTAGTGATTAGCACCAAATTAAAGAAAGAAACGTGATTCAAAATCATCAAAAAATAAACTAAAAAGATGCAACGCCAAACAGATTAAGAATATGCAACTTTCCTTTGAAGGTAAAAATGTCTTTGTTTTTCAACTGATAATTGATGTAACTGATGTCAATTGATAAGCAGCTACGTGGTTTTCGGTACTGATTGACCCCAAATGCCTAGAAGGTGTAGCTTAAGAAGGTGTAATTTTCCTTCGAAGGTGAAGTTGTCTTTGGTAGTCAACTGACTGCAACTGATAACTTATGCAACTTATGTCAACTGATAAGCAGCTATACAACTTTCGGTAGTGATTAGCACCAAATTAAAAAAGAAACGTGATTCAAAAATCATCAAAAAATAAACTAAAAAGATGCAACAAAGCCTTTCCAATTATTAAAGCCATACTATATGACAGACAAAACATTTGTCAAGCATACCAACTCAGTACTAAGGAGACTTAATCATTTCTACTTGGTTTTCTTGTTCTATTGAAGACCTCCGAATGTGACAAAAAATTTCAAACAGCGCCTTTCGAATTACCGCAGTCGCATTATTTAACACACTGGGATATATTATTCTGTATGCTTGGATTTTAAATCATTAGTAATTAGATTTATTAATTTATACTTGATGTCTCGCTCGACTGAAGACCACCGTATGTGACAAGAAATGTCGTACAACACGTTCTGAGCTACCACACCCACATTATTTGACATACTGTGGTACATTATTCTAATAACTAATTATGCTTGGATCCCAAATCATTAGCATTGAGATTAATTAATTTGTACTTTATGTTTTGCTCTATTGAAGACCTCCGTAGCACCAAGGTTTTTAATTCAAAGTAATTGTAACAGGCTCTAAAAAATCCGAGTTTTGATTAGTCATTTGTAAAAAATCTTGAAAGAGAAGATGACCATGTTTTTCGCAGATTAGTGAATTTCACAATTTAGCAGATTATTTTAAGTGAGTTGACAGTTGATCTAGTATAACTATTTGTATACTCAATGGCTGAGCTAAAAGTCACTCCGAGTTTGCCACAAATTCTGAGGTGGGAGTGGAGGCACTAATGTGGTCGGAAGGATAAATTGTAGTCGATTCACAAACATCAGTATCGACTCTTTTCTTTTCCTAAATAGGAGCCTAACTAAAAAATACACTGAAATTCATACATGTTGCCATGAATGCCCGAAATTAGTGAAGGACGACATCCACCGGTAAATATCCGAAATACCTTTTTTTTCTCTCTTTGAATCTAGTCAGCGTGTCAGCCAACTTTTTCAGTTTTTTGCAAGGTTTGATGGTGACAGGTTAGGTTAGGTTTTAATCCCTTTGTGAAATCTATAACCTAACCTGACCTTAACTTTTACCATCAAAGAATGCATAAGACTAAAAAAGCTGATCCACGATTAATTGAATCTAAACAGAGAAAAAGGAATTTCGAACATTCATTGGTGAATATCAACATTAGCCAGATTTTGGACATTCACAGTAATATGTATAATGAAATCAAAGATGCAAAATAGTCCTACAGACTGGATAAATTAAAATTTCCAGTTCAATTTCAGACTAGGCTATATCCACGGTTTCCATATTTGAACCTCCATCCCTAAAATTCTGAAAACAAAACAAAGGCGAAGAGTCCACCTTTCGTTGTGGAAATATTGAAAATGGCCAAACCTTAACAGACCTAAAATTTAACTCTCATTTTTGTTTCAATTTCCTCTTCGTATTCACAGGGCTCTTACAACCTTACAATTGTAGCTAAGGGATGAGTCAACGTACATACAAGGAAATATTAAATTAAAGTTTTTCAAATTTCCACCCAATTTTAAACTGTCTTTTTTTAATACAGGTTTCACCTTGAAGTTTAGAAAGATTTTGCTGTTAAGTTTGTACCAAATTATGGAAATTTTAATTGCTTAAAACAATTTGGCTTTTTTTATCAGCCCCTTAAAACCCTTGCCAATAGGTATTTCATAACGGCAAATCGTTGTCAAACAAAGAGGTTATTCAAAACCTGATCTACTAGACAAATGTTGGTGTTTATTTGATACCAAAGCATATAAGACTAAAGGCTCAAAATAATAAGTCCTGTCTTTATCAACCCCAACACGCCTCACCGTAGCCCTAAAGTGATATCCATTCAGACTAAAAAGGTTCTTCAAAATTTAGTCTACAAGCTCGAATTAAAAGTCATTAACTGTTGCACCAATTTAAAATGACTGATGGCTGCAGCCCAATGATACGCTCAGAACCTTAGATATGATCTTTAAAAGTGTCCAAAATTCATGGTGGATTTTGTATTTGCAGAAGTAGCAGTTTAAGAGGTGGCCACCTGCTTCTTCTAAATCTTGAAAATTTTTAACTGCTTCTTGCTTTCTAAATCTCAGCACCGCAACATTCTACCTGATCAACCTCTACCATCAAGAACGAGAAAGCAAGATAAGTTAGTTCCCGTTAAAGCAAGAACATACCGATATGGTAATTCTTTCGTCCCGGTTTTCGTCGATATTCACAATAAGATTTAATGTTTATAGTTGTGATTTATATTTACAGCTATAGTTTGATTTTGAATATGTTTTTAAAAAAAACGCAAATCAGCGATATCTGCCAAGTTTTTGCTATTAAACCTGTCTACTACTACTACTTCTTCTTCACTGCGAGAGGAGGCACGTTTCAGAGGTAAACTAAAAACATACAGTGCTAGTTTTTTCTGAATAAATTTTTTCCAGTTAAAGAATCATGTTTAGCCTAATCAGTCTAATGACAACCGTCATAAATAAACACGGATCAAATTTTATTGGAATCAGAAATCATGTTGAGTTATTCCGAGCGCGGAGAAAGCATACCCCGTCAGTCTGTCTATAAAACGAGGTTGTGGTGGACAAGAAAGGAAATACTCTGGATAGAGAAGATGAAAGAAGAAAGTGAAAGAAAAAGATATGTGTATGTCTCTATATACATATAGAAATAATGAAGAAAAGAGTATAAATGACCAGATCACACTCTAGGATCTGCAAGGTCAGGTCGGGAATACAGAGCTATGGTAATTATTATATACTTATTGGATTTCAAAATTCAATCTCATAGATAGAAAAAATTTAGTGAATTATCTATCGAAATAACCTAAACGAATCTTTTTATTAGCTTTAAGGGTTCCATGGGATTCCAAGATTTCGTTTTTTTTTAACAAGAAATTAATTTTGCAGTCTAAAATGCTTTCAATAGATGACAATAATTACGCTTATTCAATAAGCCATAATAATTCTTTGCAATAAGTTCTACTGAACAACTCCGAACTTCACACCGTACACAGACATTTTTGTTCAATCCTACCCCCGTTTAAACCATCTTCTTTAGCGACTTCTAACAAAAAACATTGTGAACCATTCATTTATTATTATACCAGCCTAAGTTACGGCTCCTATCCTTTTTATGTCCCCTTGTGAGCTACTAAGTGAAACTGCTCTAGGGATGCGGTCTCCCCCAGGTCATCTCTCAGAGATGTTACGCTCTACCGTGACAGCCATAAATTACAAAAATTTCAACTGAGAGATTCCATATATCCCTTGAGTCACATTGACAGCCAGTAATCCAATCCAAATAAAGGGTTCTTAAATTAAAGGATTCGGCGTTAGGATTTCAAAAGATATTTCCGAGACCTATCCGAGTCAGAAGATGGGTCTTGAATTAGATCATTATAAATTGGGAATTTTAACGTTCGCAAGAACGGACAAATTTAGCTCTCATGTTACTTATCAAAAAGTCACTATAAAAATTTGACAAAAACGAAAAAGGAATAAACAAATGCAATAGTAAAAATAGACAAAAAAATAGTTAAGTTAGATATAAATCAAAAATGGGAAAGAACTGCTTCTGTTTTCAATATAAGTACAAACATAAACTTTAAAACGGGTGTACCTAAAGAGCATGGGTAACCTATAACAGTTGGAACAGACGCTAATGTCGACAAAAAAAACGCTAGATGGCATTGATGATTTTTTTGCGGACACTATCGCCAGTTTAGCCTAATCAGTCTAATGGCAACCGTTATAAATAAACACGTATCAAATTTTATTTGAATCAGAAATCATATTGAGTTATTCCAAGCGCGGAGCAAGCAAACCCCGTCAGTCTGTTCACAAAACAAGGTTGTGGCGGGCAAGAAAGGAAATACTCTAGATAGAGAAGATGAAAGAAGAAAGTGAAAGAAAAAGATATGTGTATATCCCATATGCATATAGAAATAATGAAGAAAAGAGTATAAATGACCAGATCGTACAAACTCTTTTATTCTAGGATATGCTAGGTCCGGGTCGGGAATACAGAGCTATGGTAATTATTATCTACTTCTTGGATTTCAAAATTCAATCTCATAGATACAAAAGTTTTAGTGAACTATCTATCGAAATAACCTAAACAAATCTTTTTATTAGCTTTAAGGGTTCCATGGGGTTCGAAGATTTCTTCTTTTTTTTTCACAAGAATTTGATTTTGCAGTCTAAAGTGCTTTCAATAGATGGCAATAATTACGCTTATTCAATAAGCCATAGTAATTCTTTGCAATCAGTTTTACTGAACAACTCCGAACTTCGCACCGTACACAGACATTCTTGTTCCATCCTACCCCCGTTTAAACCATCTGCTTTAGCATCTAACAAAAAATTGTGAACCATTTGTATATTATTATACCAGCCTAAGTTACGGCTCCTATCCTTTTTGTGTCCCCTTGTGAGCTACTAAGTGAAACTGCTCTAGGGATATGATCTCCCCCTTGTCATCTCTCAGAAATATTACGCTCTACGGTGATAGCCATAAATTATAAAAATCTCAGCTGAGAAATTCCATATATCCCTTGAGTCATACTGGTTAATGTCACATTGACAGCCAGTAGTCCAATCCAAATACAGGATTCTCAAATTAAAGGGTTCGGCAATAGGAATTCAGAAGATATTTCCGAGGCCTATCTTGTTCGTGGTAACGAACTGTAGTAAGGAGCGACCCGGCTCAATAGAAACCAAAACTCTAAAAAATGGAATTTTGATACCAATAGCTACATCAAAAGAATCGGATTTTAATGCTGATTTTAAATATATAAGTTTCATCAAGTTTAGTCTTACGCACCAAAAGCTACGAGCCTGAGAAAATTTGTGTTATTTTAGAAAATAGGGGGAAACACCCCCTAAAAGTCATAGAATCTTAACGAAAATTACACCATCAGATTCAGCGTATCAGAGAACCCTACTGTAGAAGTTTCAAGCTCCTATCTATAAAAATGTGAAATTTTGTATTTTTTGCCAGAAGGTAGACCACGGATGAGTGTTTATTTGTTTTTTGTTTGTTTTTTTTTTTTTCCAGGGGTGATCGTATCGACCCAGTTGTCCTAGAATGTTGCGAGAAGGCTCATTCTAACGGAAATGAAAAGTTCTAGTGCCCTTTTTAAGTGACCAAAAAAATTGGAGGGCACCTAGGCCCCCTCCCAGGCTAATTATTTTTCCAAAGTCAACGGATCAAAATTCTGAGATAGCCATTTTATTCAGTGTAGTCAAAAAACCTTATAACTATGTCTTTGGGGACGACTTACTCCTCCACAGTCCCCGTGGGAGGGGCTACAAGTTACAAACTTTGACCAGTGCTTACATATAGTAATGGTTATTGGGAACTGTACAGGTGTTTTCAGGAGGATTTTTTGGTTGGGGGTAGGGGTTAAAAAGAGGGGGATATACTGGGGGAACTTTCCATCGAGGAATTTGTCATGGGGAAAAAAATGCCATGAAGGGAGCGCAGGATTTACTAGCATTATTAAAAAAAAAACAATGAAAAAATAAATATGAAAAAGTGTTTTTCAGCTGGAAGTAAGGAGCAGCATTAAAACTTAAAACGAACAGAAATTATTACCCATATGAGGGGCTCACCTCCTCCTAATACCCCGCTCTTTACGCTAAAGTATTTTTAGGAATGTCAACTATTTATTCTACGGCTTTTGTGATTCAGGGGTCATTCTTAATGAATTGGGCCAAAATTTAAGATTTAGTGTAAAGAGAGAGGTACTGACGAGGGGGCGAACCCTCTCACATGTGTAATAAAAACATGAGAATAAAAAATTCTTTACGTAAGCTAGTTTATAAGTTACGTATATCTTTTACTAATGAAAAGATTCGTAAAAAATTAAAAGTTCTAGTTGCCTTTTTTATTAACCAAAAAATTGGAGGGCAACTAGACTTCCTCCCCAGCTTTTTTTCTCAAAATCATTCGATCAAAATTATGAGAAAGCCATTTAGCCAAAAAAAAAATAAAAAAAAAGCAAATTTCGCTTTAATTATTTCTCTGCGGAGAGCCAAAATCAAAACATGCATTGATTCAAAAACGTTCAGAAATTAAATAAAAAAAACAAGTTTTTTCAACTGAAAGTAAGGAGCGACATTAAAACTTAAAACGAGAGGAATTACTTCGTATATAAAAGGGGCTGCTTCCTCATCAACGCCCCGCTCTTTACGCTAAAGTTTTTTACTGTTTTAAAAAGAAGAGTTGATAGAAAGAGTCAAACTTTAGCATAAAGAGCGGGTCGTTGATGAGGAAGCAGCCCCTTTTATATACGAAGTAATTTCTGTTCGTTTTAAGTTTTAATGTCGCTCCTTACTTTCAGTTGAAAAAACTTGTTTTTTTTTCCGAGTCAAAGATCCGAGTCAAAAGATAGGTTTCGAATTAGATCATTGTAAATTGGGAATATTATCGTTCGCTGTCATGTTACTTATTAAAAAGTAACTATAAAAATTTGACAAAAACAAAAAAAGCGAAAAAGGAAGAAACAAATGCATAGTAAAAATAGACAAAAAAATAGTTAAGTTAGATATAAATCAAAAATGGGAAAGAACTGGTTCCGTCATTAGTACCAGTACGAACATAAACTTTAAAAATGGTGTATCCAAAAAGTATGGGGACTTATAACAGTTGGAACAGACGCTAATGTCGACAACAAAAACTCCCGACACATTCTAGCATTTGACAGCACTTGCCTTTTTGTCAGTGTCATAACAAGAATAATTAACTTAATTTTTGTAGTTGGTAAAATTAGCGTAGTTTTAATTGTTTGATCTCAGTTCCTGACAGAAAAACGTTCATAAGGGTCGAAAAATGTCAAGTGTTGCCGAACGCTAGATGGCATTGAGGATTTTTTGCCGATACTATCGGCAGTTTTCACTCTTTTAAGCTATCCATACTCTTTGCGTGTACTCTTATAAGGTTGTCCATCAACAATTAAAAAAAAAGCAAAAAAACAATATCACCAGTAAAAACGAAAGCAGCCAAGGGTGTCATCAGCAAGGTCCATGATTAATAACCGCAAATTTCCAAATAAAGAAATATTACATGTACGTGTATAATAAATAGTGCCAGGGTTTGAGTCCTGGAATCGCTGGTAGGAAGGCTTAGAAGGAGGGCCAATGGTGTGACGCTGTAAGCTGAGCCAGATTACCCAGCTCAAAACGGGTGACTGAAAAAATCTAGGGGAAAAACACGGAAATCGTCGGATGATTCGCTCCCAACCACGCATTGCACTCCGGAGTTCGATCAGGAGATCGGTACCTGCGCTACGCAGACCATTTATCAGCATGCAAAAAGGTTTTAAAGTTTGAACAATAATGAAGAATGTTACATTTGAACCAGATTTAAATCAGAAAAATGACAACGCACTATCAATCAAGGCTCGCTGGAGACATGCGGGCAACTTAGGTCCAAAAAAGATACGTCTATGAAAAGGTGTCTTAGATATTGAAGCAAATTGTGGAAATCAATACGTCGAACTCTATTTTTCGAAGCCAAGGTTCAGGCGAAGAGATAGAAACTCAGAGTCAACATGAAGAGGGATGTTTTGAAGGGATGTTTGTTTTGAAGGAGGATGTTTTGAAGGAGGATGTTTTGAAGGGATGTTTTAAAGGAGTCAACATGAATGTTTTGCGAAGCAGAACGAATAACCTGATACAGCTCCGTCATCCTTGGTATCAGCTTCGTCACAGATCCTTGGTATGTGTTGGTAACACAGAGTATTCGTTACTTCTCTTAGAAAGAGTATGGGTGACTTGTATAAGTTACCTATAGTCTTTGTTTGGGAATGAAATTCAATAGGTCGTCCAAAAAGGCACAATTTATGTGATTAGGCAACAGTTGTTTGTATATAAAGTCCGGAGACCATACAACCCTCCAAAATCAAAAAGTATTACGCCAGTTCTTATAATTTCAAACTGAGTGCATATACAATCAAAAATGTTTTGATTGGGGGAGGGACATTGGGGGATGTTTAGGGGGGAGTGATAGTTCACTGAAAAGTGCAAATAGTTGGCACACAAATGAATTCTTATTAGGCAAATCGTACAAGTTCTTGAGATTCTGAGGGAGGCTGTCCCCCAGGAAATGCCCTTGCAATATACTAGATACTGGTTATTTGAACAGCTGAGTCAGAAAGAGGATGTCAGAAACAACAAAACGTTGAATTTTCAATACTGAAATTAAATATGGGACCCTTTACACATATAAAAATAATGAAACAGTTTAGAAAATTATTTAAGTTGAATTTATTATAAAAGTATAGGATGATACCGTATTCTTAAAAGTGTATTACAATGCACTATAACAATAATAATAATAATAATAATACATGAGTTTACAGTAATGTGAGTTTTTATGTATGAAAATCCTCAAGATTCTAATAAAACTTCTTTTAGTAATATGCATGACAAGATTAAATAATAATAGCTTATTAATGAAATTATTCTATTCAAAAATGTAATAATAATAATGATAATAATAATATTAATATGTGCTAGTAAAAATAATGTAATGATACAAAAATAAAGTTGATAAAATTACCTTGTGGGCTAAGAGACGTGCCTGTGTCTACTATTTTTACCTCCCGGTCCGTTATCAAGTCTTCTCGAGACGATAGCATTTTGACGGGTGATTTAGGAATTGGAGACCGTTGTCCTTTATTCAGTTGTCCTTCGTCTTGATTCAGTTGAAGAGAATCCAAACGATTCTAGAAAAGCGCAAATTTCTTTAAAAAAAAACATTAATTTACTTTTTTAGCAAAGTATGAAAGTATGAATTTTTCTTTTCAAGAAAAAAGTTTAAAAAAAATTCCTGTAAAAATTAACCTCCATTTGTCAAGCTTTTGCTGGTGCATTGACAAAAAATTTCATGTACGCGATGATATGGGATATCGCAGCTATATTGCACAATATTTCGTAACCATATTGTAGGCTACTAGTTATCAGCCATATTTCATATCTCAAACTTTTACTAAGACGATAAGGCTATAGGGTAAGTGACTTTCGTCAGATAACATTCCAACAGCGGCACAATGGTTTGCTTTTTGTTTTTTATTTGGGGAGGGGGTAGCTTATTTTCCGATAGCAAGTTTCAGTATTTCGTGTTAAAGTGCTTCCTACAGAATATTTTGAAAAAAGAGTTCCGAATGATTGAGCCTCCACCGTTTAGTTAGTTACACTAGCTGAATTAGTCATATTGATAGTTATTAAATGTTTGGCTGTGTTATAACCGGAACCTATGTTTCCACCAGCTTAACGTGACAGCCTCAATCAGTCTTTTCCTAAGCCATGCTAAACCTAAGCCAGCTCAAACATCAAGGGAAGGAAGGAAGTGGAAAGATTAAGACTAGATTTGGGTGTTTTCATGGGAAACTAAAGTCCATTCTAGCAAGGCCATATCCAGGTTAAGGGATTTGAACCCCACTCCTCCAAAATGTTTGTTCGACTCGTAAACAAGGCCGTATCCGGGTTAAGGGATTTGAACCCCACCCCTCCAAAATGTACGTCCGACTCGTAAAAACGAAAAAAAAAATAAACATATTTTTGATGTGCTTTTATTTTTTAAATACCTCCCCCCCCCCAAAAAAAAAATAATTTTTTAAACCCTCTCTCCCTCTGACGAAAAATCCTGGCTATGGCCTGCACCCTAGGTACATGCCTTGGTCTTTTGAGTTCCACAAAAGAGGACTTTTTTTTTAAATAGCTGGTCTTATTTGAAAGTACGATTGCTGTATAAAACCTTTCCTTTAATTCAACCCCCCTCCAAAAAAAATCATTATGGCCAAACCCAGGATCAGAAATAGCTTGTATCATGCGTTAGTCTGTAAAAACTTAATGAATTTGCAATTCCTTTGTTCATTAAAGCGAGACCGATTATACAAAGGCTTTGTGCCGTCATGGGTAGATTTTTGTTTTCTTCTGAAAATTCAATTTGGGTGGCTTGTTTTTTCCATTGTTATTAACTAAATTCCAACAAAAAAAAGAATTAAAATACACCTTTGCTTCGCTGTCGCAGCCTTGGTGGATCATAAGAAAAATGTTTATACAAAGAAACAAAAAAAAAACATTTCCCAAGAAATTTAAAAATGTATTTGATTGATTAATATGGCAAATTTTTACTCCTTACAGCCAGTATATTTATTGACTTGAGGTTTAAGCAAAGAACCATTCTGACTCCATTTTCAGCGACCTTCAGTACATCATAAAATAGTAATTAACCGTCCAATATATTACATCGTTCAAATAATTGTAACTATGAACCAAAATCCCACGAATATGAATTAAGTATGATGTCAATGTAGCCATAATTAAGTCAGTAAAGATACAAAAACATCAAGGATAACATTAGGAAGTGTTTGTCCGACATTGGAATGATTCTGACACAATTTATTAGTTAAGTTGTTACAATTAATTATTTAATTATTATTACAATGTTATTACACATGCAATTTAAAAGTTAAATCGTTACAATTAATTATTTAATTACTATTCATTATTATTACAATATTATTACATATACAATTTAATAGTCAAATTGTTACAATTAATTATTTAAATATTATTAGAATATCATTACATAATTAGTTTTATAACAATTATTAATTATTGTTACAATTAACAATTTAATAGTTAAATTTGATTAAGAGTTAAAGCTGAAATAGCCTCTTTCGAGGGTCCAAGGAGGTGTACTTCACTATCCTCTTGTAGCACCGCCACTGTTGAAGTGTGACAAGAGTGCTTCTATTCAGTGCTTCTCTTTCACCACGAATATGACGCTTCATCTGAATGATCTTTATCAAGATGGGGATCCTCTTGGCCTTAATGGGGACACAAATTAGCTTCTTTCGAGGGTTCAAGAAGGTGCACTTGGCCTTAATGAGACACAAAATAGCATCTTTTGAGGGTCCAAGGAGGTGTACTTTACTACCCTCCTGTAGCACCGCCACTGCTGAGCTGTGACAAGAGTTCTTCTATTCAGTGCGTCTCTTTCACCATGAATATGACGCTTCATCTGAATGATCTTTGTCAAGATGGTGATCCTCTTGGCTTTATTGGGGACACAAATTAGCCTCTTTCGAAGGCTCAAGAAGGTGCACTTGGCCTTAATGAGACACAAAATAGCCTCTTTCGAGGGTCCAAGGAGGTGTACTTCACTACCCTCCTGTAGCACCGCCACTGCTGAGCTGTGACAAGAGTTCTTCTATTCAGTGCGTCTCTTTCACCATGAATTTGACGCTTCATCTGAATGATCTTTGTCAAGATGGTGATACTCTTGGCTTTATTGGGGACACAAATTAGCCTCTTTCCAAAGTCCAAGAAGGTGCACTTGGCCTTAATGAGACACAAAATAGCCTCTTTCGAGGGTCCAAGAAGGTGTACTTCACTACCCTCTTTTAGCACCGCCACTGCTGAGCTGTAACAAGAATGCTTCTATTCAGTGCTTCTCTTACACCACGAATACGACGCTTCATCTGAATGATCTTTATCAAGATGGTGATCCTCTTGGCCTTAATGGGGACACAAATTAGACTCTTTCGAGGGTTCAAGAAGGTGCACTTGGCCTTAATGAGACACAAAATAGCCTCTTTCGAGGGTCCAAGGAGGTGTACTTCACTACCCTCTTGTAGCACCGCCACTGCTGAGCTGTGACAAGAGTGCTTCTATTCAGTGCTTCTCTTTCACCATGAATATGACGCTTCATCTGAATGATCTTTGTCAAGATGGTGATCCTCTTGGCTTTATTGGGGACACAAATTAGCCTCTTTCGAAGGCTCAAGAAGGTGCACTTGGCCTTAATGAGACACAAAATAGTGATCCTCTTGGCCTTAATGGGGACACAAATTAGACTCTTTCGAGGGTTCAAGAAGGTGCACTTGGCCTTAATGAGACACAAAATAGCCTCTTTCGAGGGTCCAAGGAGGTGTACTTCACTACCCTCTTGTAGCACCGCCACTGCTGAGCTGTGACAAGAGTGCTTCTATTCAGTGCTTCTCTTTCACCATGAATATGACGCTTCATCTGAATGATCTTTGTCAAGATGGTGATCCTCTTGGCTTTATTGGGGACACAAATTAGCCTCTTTCGAAGGCTCAAGAAGGTGCACTTGGCCTTAATGAGACACAAAATAGCCTCTTTCGAGGGTCCAAGAAGGTGTACTTCACTACCCTCTTTTAGCACCGCCACTGCTGAGCTGTAACAAGATTGCTTCTATTCAGTGCTTCTCTTTCACCACGAATACGACGCTTCATCTGAATGACCTTTATCAAGATGGTGATCCTCTTGGCCTTAATGGGGACACAAATTAGACTCTTTCGAAGGTTCAAAAAGGTGCACTTGGCCTTAATGAGACACAAAATAGCCTCTTTCGAGGGTCCAAGGAGGTGTAATTCACTACCCTCTTGTAGCACCGCCACTGCTGAGCTGTGACAAGAGTGCTTCTATTCAGTGCTTCTCTTTCACCACGAATATGACGCTTCATCTGAATGATCTTTATCAAGATGGTGATCCTCCTCGCCTTAATGGAGACACAAATTAACCTCTTTCGAGGGTCCAAGAAGGTGTACTTCCCTACCCTCTTTTAGCATCTCCACTGCTGAGCTGTGACAAGAGTGCTTCTATTCATTAGCACACAAAAATACCAGAAACTAGGCCAGGAATCGGTATTTGGTTGTTTGTCAAGCACCGACAAAAAATTTCATGGACGCAATGATATGGCATATCGTATTGCAATCATATTTCGTAACCATAATGTACAAGTTATCAGTCATAATTCATATCTCGAAAATTTTTTAAAGCCATAAGGCCAGCGATAAGGTACCGTGATTCTCTCGTCCGATAACATTCCGGTTGCGGTAAAATTGTTCTTTTTAATTTTTTTTTTTTGGGGGGGGGGGGGTTTAAGCTGATTTCTTTCAACTTAGTAAGTACGTTTCAATATTTAGTATCAAAGGTTTTCTTTAAAAATATTATGAGAAAATGAGGGCCATATGATTGAGCCTTCACTCCCTGGTTAGTAAGATTTAAATTTAGTTGAATTGTTCACATTAATAACGGTGAAATATTTGGTTGTGCTAAAAGCAAAACATAAGTTTCATATTCATGTATCGGCCACAATAAACATAGCGACACCGCTTAGTCGTTTTCCTTTTCAAAATTCGCCACCTCCTGGCATAACTTGAACGTAGGAATCAACGACAGAGAAATGTCATAACTTTCTCAAGATGTTGATCCTCTCCGCCTTATTGGCACACAAATTAGTATCCTTTGAGTAACCACCAAGGCACGGCCTCACTACCTATTTTTTGCAACACCACTGCTAAGGGTCAATGGAGTGAGTTTCTAGGTTAAGTCACTTTATCACTCATCGTCATTGGCTAAGCAAACATTGTTTTTATAGATAAATGTCCTTTTTGTTTTATATTTCTATATTTTTAATATGTAATTAGTACTTAATGTTAACTAATTAACACTTAATACTAACAATATTTGTAGTAAAGTCCGGAGAAGTAGCAGTAGTCTTATTATCAACACTGACGTCACATTCAAATTCGTCTCCCCCAGATCCACCATTCTTATCGCCATCGTCCCCACCTTCATATCTACCACTTTTATCTCCAACGTCAGTGACCACAACCATTATTATATTATAATTCCACCTCACTCACTATCAAATTCGCCAACACTGTCTCCTTACCACCTCCACAGTCTCCGTCATGATGTTCGAAGCCACCTCCACCACCATCAGCATCGGAATCATCCGTCATTTTGGGTTACATGGGCTTTTGAAATACAGAAGGCAAATGGGTAGGTCACGGAACCGACATTAGCCCCTGATTGATGTTGATTGGTTGCTGTGGAAACGGATTGCCTTCTTTCTCTTAACAATGTTTAAATCGTTTTCCAAAGGTGACTGTTATGGGCGACATTGAGTCGTCTTTGCTTAGTTATTATGTTGGTGCTATCCCAGACAGGGTTGCCACCATGGTCGGGTCCTAAACTGCCAAAATTGCCCGAATATGTGGGCTACACAGCAATTTTTGGTGCTAGAGTAAATAAAATGACTGTACTACTGCTAAAATAGCACTTTCGTGCTACAGGTGGAAACCCTGAGCACGTGCTACAATGCTAAACATAATGAAATTTTTAAAAAAAAGGTAAAGGATACGGCACTAGACCCTTAATGTCCGAACCGATGGTGCTGATCTCCGTCTCAAGGCCCTTCAGCCAGAAAGTGGAATGGGGGGATGAGGGCCGGTCATCCTTTGTTTTTGCACACCCTTCCTGTTTACCTTCCCCAGATTTATCCAGGTACCCATTTATAGCTGGGACGACTCTGGCTGAGCTTACAGAGTCACGCCACTGACCTCCGTCCCAAAACAAATAATTGGGTACACTAGAATTCGAGCCATCGCCCTCCCGGACAAAGGATCCTAAATCTAGCACATCAATCCACTTAGCGAGGACGGCTCTAGACAAAATGAAACAGTGCTGAAATAGCGTTTTTATACTACAAGTGACAACCCTGTATACAGATGGTCGATCCCAGCAGGATTCTGATTCCAATATTTAGTAGCATGTCCATCTTTAACTACAATTTACGGGGAAGAATGAGTGCGAGGTCAGGAACTATTTCTAGAATGATATCGATTCAAAAAAAAGTTTCAACATTTTCACTCGGATAGGGGCAGCGGTAGGGCCCCAAGCCTCAAGCTATATGGATTATTAGTCCTGATAGGATTCTGATGTCAAAGACGTGTGAGATTTCTGTCAATCTTGCTGAAAACAAGTCTATATAGACGGAAGGGAGAGGGGCTCAGTCCTTTTGGCCCCACTGAGGCCCATAAAATTTTCTGATTATCAACCCTGATATTCCTCTGGTTTCAGCATGTCTAGACATGTCCAGCTTTCTGCTAAATGTATTAGAGAAGTATGAATTTGAGTGAGCTTGAGTGTCAGGGATCGTCCCCTGAATGATCTTCATAAGAAGCCCATGTACCATATCTATATCAGAATCAGAATAATTCATTACCAAAAACAAAAATCATAGTCACGGCTGAGGCCAGACTAAATGACATTACTTTTTTACAAATAAAACAAAGAAAAAAATGGTCATTGTTGGTTTAGAATACTGACAATAAAAGGCAAAAAAGAATTCATATTGACGGTTTCATAGCTCTCATTCTATTAAGACTTTCACCCTAACATTATTCTAAATTAAGGTGTAACCCGTCCACCTTCTACAAAATCGTTTGATGGTGGGCAAACACAAGTATGAGTATTAGAGATCGTTTCCTTCATGATCCTGGATCAAAGAGCAGCAGCATTGTTTTATAGACGGGGCTGAAGGAGCACCGGCATCACCTGGCTACAGCTATAGTCCGACGCTGAAGCTATAGCTTACACTCAAGGTATAGCCTGCATATTGTTAAAATGTGGATGTGGTTAATTCAGAATATTCTTTATTCTTGCATTGGCATTTCAGTAGACATGCTCTCTTTATGGTGACCAAAATTTTAATTAAACCCCTAGAGTCCCTGCAAGGTCGAAATTTGAACCGGTGATAGGTATGCGTCGATTACCAAAAACAAGAAGAACAATAGGGAATTTTTTTAAGACAGTGGGAAACAAATTAGAATGAATATTCCGGCCCTATGTCCAAGGGCCGTCCTCAGCAATACAAATAAGAAAAAACAACTTACAAGAGGATAAAATCAGTAAAACTAAAATGAACAGTTTTTCAAAACAGTCCCAACACACTTACCTCAGCGAAGTTCAACCAGGACTGATAAATAAATTGTTATGAAACGAGGCAATTCAATGAAATGAAAGAAAATGGTTTAAAAACAGGTTTTTAATGCCAGCCTAGCTTTTTTCGCTGCTGATCTTATAGGTCTATTTGTGACAGGTTCTGTGTTAATACCTATTGGTTTTTTAAAATGTTTGGTAAGGTCATTTTTAATTAAATTTGTATATAAAGCATTCAGTGAATGCTCTTGTAAGTTGTTTTTCTTATTTGTATTGCTCAGGACGGCCCTTGGACATAGGGCCGAAATATTCATTCTAATTTGTTTCCTACTGTCTTAGAAAAAATTCCCTATTGTTCTTCTTGTTTTTGGTGTTTGTGATGGAAAGGGAATGTGGTCTTCGTCGTTATTTATGAGTCGATTTCTAGCTACGGTACCGAGAGCTACTATATTAACTAACCATCTTCATTCTTGAGGAAAACACTCAGTAAAGAGGGTGTGTAAATATCAGTTTCTGTAAAGAAATAAGTACAAGAGCACAACCAAAAATAATACTTGTAAGAAAAGATTCGTAGCAGGAAGATAGTGTAAATATTTGTCTATGAGGCCCACTCAAGGCTCTTGGTGGCCCTACCCTTCTTCTATGAATAGATTAGACCCAGATATACAGCAAAGACAAACCCCAATAGTAATTCCAAAATAACTTTATTAGGCTACTTACTAGCAATATTTTAAGCAGCTGTTTACCTTCAATTCGTTTCACAACTGACTGCTTTCTCTTTATCTTAATGGACTCATTTTCGCTTTTCCCCTGTGTTGCATTACTTTTTTATTACAGTTTCTCCCGCATTTCTTTCCTTTTTGTCAGTACAATATCCCCAATAGAGGAAAGGGTGTCTCAGATCCCCCTCTTCTAAAATATCACGGTTCTTACAATTTTTATGATATATGCATTAATTTTGTTCATAATTTTTTATATGATACAATAGGTATATCCCTACAACTGTTCAACAATTTCATTAATTCTGGTGGACACAAAAGCATTTCCACTATTGCCTAGGATCCTTTTACATAAATCAAAATTGTTTATCATTCAAGGAAGTTGCACCTGTGCCCTTACTTTTTTTTGTCTTTTTTCTTTCTTTTTTTTCAATTGCAAAATCTTTCATTTAGAAAGAGGTCAAACTCGATTCCTAGGTAACATTCATCAACCGTTACTGGATAAAGGACAAAAATTTATTTGTGGGCGTTGCCCAGGTGAAATAAAATAATAGATTCTCTGAAATAACAAACCCGTTCAAAGTTCAAAGAATTTGTTTACTTCAGTTTGAAGAAGGAATTTTCTACTTCAAAGGTCCTTAAATGAAATACAGTTAATCAGTATTTCTTTGTAACTGTGATTGATTGACAAAATGTAAGGTAAAAAACAGAACTTTGCTAGGCAGCATTTACACCAATTTATATTTATTCCAGTATCGAAATAATTTATTAAGTACTTGTTGTGGATAATAAACAGCTTGATTGATAAACAGTTTTATTGTAGATATCTCAATTCTGAAAGTTTTCGTAAACTTCTTATGATAAGAAAAAACGTTGGCATAACTGTTTCCAAACATTTCTGAATTTGCCATAGTTTTGCTTTGGTTGGAGCCAGAGGGCACAAATGCCAAGGGAGAGTGGCCTAGCTAGTTGAACCGCCCTTCTCTCCCTCCTCAAAAAACCTTGCGTTGCATAAACCTCAGGTCTTAGAAATCAGATATATCAACTGCAGGTTTTCATAGATGCAAGTTCTTATGGCCAGACAAAAAGAAATTGAAATTTACACAAAGTAGAGAGATAGCATATGAGCCAAGGGGAAACCCTCTAACAGATTGACTCTAGTTCGGCATTGTGGAGTGACATGAGAGGTGTAGCATAAGTGGGAGATGATAACGTCAGCAATGAAGGGGGGGGGGGGGCAATTAATGCCAGGTTTTTCTTCTCACTCAGTTGGGCTATATGTCTTGGCTTTTTCTACAATTAGCCATGACTTGATGCCCACAACTATTCCATTTTAATTCGAAAATGGGGTTCGGCGGGTTTGGCTCCCCCCCCCCAAAGTGTTTTTCCGACTCCAAAACGTAACAAAAATGAATATAAATAGATTTTCAATGTGATTTTAGAGCTTTTTTGTAAACACCCCATCGAGAAAAACACTTTTGTAACCCCCCCCCCCGCCGAAAAAATTCTCGATATAACCCTGGTCTCAGCACAAAAATTTTGGATCCCTCCGCGCTTTCCTAACTTAATTTCTTGTTCCAGTTTCGTTATTAAAAAAGGGGTAGGGAGTTTTTTTTCTCAGCCGAAATGCCTTTTCTACCAAGACAGAATTCAACATCATAATCTTTGCCATTTGTAGGCTGATGAAATTGCTTCTTTTTTGGCTTCCAAAAAAATTATAGCTTATCTTCCTAATACTAAAAATAGCTTATTTATATACTGATAGATAATACAAACCTCCAACGGTGAAACCTCAAGTTTTCTGTCATTGGTAGGAGGCACAACGGTTCTACCATTTCGGCTTTGAGCACCAGTAATGACAGGACTCTAAAAAAAGAGATGTAAGTACCAAAAGATTGATCAAGCCAAAATGCCTTAGACTCTAGGCAGGCATGACTTGCTAAAAGATCAACAAATATTTGTCCAATAAAAGTGGCACACTTAACCCGCCGTTTACCCGTGCCATTTTAACCAAACGCTTGGAAAACTATAGGTTTTATCACTATCTTAGCTCTATGACTATCTACCTTGGTTATTCTACCCTAGGAATGACGCATGGACGGATAATAGGTAGACATATCTATTAACAAATGAACTAAAATCATTTTTATACAATCCTAATAAGGGGGGAAATAATGCCAGAATTGCCTGTCACTCAATCGGACTATCTGTCTTGGCTTTTTCTACAATAAGCCATGACTTGATGCCCACAACTATTCCATTTTGAATCCATTTTCAAGACAGATATGTTCATTTTATAAAAGTCGGTGATAATCGATTCAACATATATTCTAATATGTTCACTCATTTTTTATTAAGTATGTGATTTAAAACATTCAATATAGCTGCAGAGACATGCAATGACATTTGAAATAGCCTTTCAATTAATTAATTCAGTTTAATGGCGTTTCTATTAAATTTCTAAGTCAGTTTTATAGTTTTTCCAGGTACTCCCAAACTTTTTCATGCAGATTTCCCTAACTTTCTTGTATTTCTGCAAAAGGTACTTGTGCCTTATAACCACCACACTCAAGTTCTGTCGAGAAGAGAAGTTTGGTTAATGCTAATGAAATAAAACAAAATATGATGAAAATATAACACTTTATCAACAAAATTATGAAAACTACATAAAAGAATTATGGGAGGGGCCACCAAGACCGCATTATATTAAATACGTAACTTAAAATAACTTAACCTAACAACATAAGAACTAAATATTTAACCAAAATAAGGCTACAATGTAGTTTCCCACCGAGCCAAAGCTATTATTGTCTGGTATAAAGACCATGAAAACCGGTTATTGTCTCGTGTTAACGATACAAGATCTTGAGTATGGTTTATTCATATCAAACAGTTTGTGGTAACGAACTGTAGTAAGGAGCGACCCTTACTGTAGTTGTAGTTACTTGTAGTTACTGTAGTTTGGTTTATTCATATCAAACAGTTTGTGGTAACGAACTGTAGTAAGGAGCGACCCGGCTCAATAGTAAACGAAACTCTAAAAAACAGAACTTTGATTCTAAAAGATGCACCAAAAGAAGCAATTTCCATGCTGGTCTTAAATATATAAGTTTCATCAAATTTAGTCTTTTTGTTATCAAAAGTTACGCGCCTGAGAAAATGTGCCTTATTTTGGAAAATAGGGGGAAACACCCCCTAAAAGTCATAGAAGCTTAACGAAAATCACACCATCGCATTCAGCGTATCAGAGAACCCTTCAGCAAAAATTTCAAGCTCCTATCTACAAAAATGTGGAATTTCGTATTTGTTGCCAGAAGACAGATCACGGGTGCGTGTTTATTTGTTTGTTTTTTTTTTTGTTTTTTTTTCCAGGGCTCATCGTATCGACCAAGTGGTTCTATAATGTCGCAAGAGGGCTCATTCTAAAGGAAATCAAAAGTTCTAGTGCCATTTTGAAGTGACCAAAAAAATTGGAGGGCACCTAGGCCCCCTCCCACGCTCATTTTTTTCCCAAAGTCAACGGATCAAAATTTTGAGATGGCCATTTTGTTCCACATAGTTGAAAACCATAGTGACTATATCTTTGGGGATGACTTACTCCCCCACATTCCCTGGTGGAGGGGCTGCAAGTTACAAACTTTGACCAGTGTTTACATACAGTAATAGTTATTGGGAAGTGTACAGACGTTTTCAGGATTTTTTTTTTGGTGTGGGGGTTGTGTTGAGGGGAGGGGGATATGTGGGAGTATCTTTCCTTGGAGGAATATATCATGGGTGAAGAGAAATTCAATGAACAGGGCGCGGGATTTTCTAGCATTACTAAAAAAAAGAAACAATGAAAAAATAAACATGAAAAAGTTTTTTCAATTGAAACTAAGGAGTAGCATTAAAACCTAAGACGAACAGAGATTATTACGCATATGAGGGGTTCTAAAAATACTTTAGCATAAAGAGTGAGGTATTTAGGAGGAGATAAATACCTCGCTCTTTATGCTAAAGTATTTCTAGTAATTTCAACTATTTATTCTACGGCCATTCTGATTCAGGGATCATTCTTAAAGAATTGGGACAAAACCTATGATTTAGTGTAAAGAGCGAGGCATTAACGAGGGGACAAACTCCCTCATGTTCATAATAAAAATATAAGAATATAAAAGTGTGTTACGTAAGTTAATTCTTAAGTTACATATATTTTTACTAATAAAAACGTTCGTTAAAAATTAAAAGTTCTAGTTGCCTTTTTAAGTAACCGAAAAATTGGAGTGCAACTAGGCCTCCTTCACCCAACCCTTATTTCTCAAAATCGTCTGATCAAAACTAAGAGAAAGGCATTTAGCCAAAAAAAAAAGAATTACTATGCAAATTTCATTTTAATAATTTATGTACGGAGAGCCAAAATCAAACATCCATTAATTCAAAAACGTTCAGAAATTAAATAAAAAAAACTAGTTTTTTTTAACTGAAAGTAAGGATCGACATTAAAGCTTAAAACGAACAGAAATTACTCCGTATATGAAATGGGTTATCCCCTCCGCCATCCATCGCTCTTTACGCTAAAGTTTGACTCTTTGCCACAATTCTACTTTTTAAAACAATTAAAAGCTTTAGCGTAAAGAACGAGGGATTGCGGAGGGGACAACTCATTTCATATACGGAGTCATTTCTGTTCGTTTTAAGTTTTAATGTCGCTCCTTACTTTCAGTTAAAAAAACTAGTTTTTTTTGTTTTTTTTTCTCTATAGAACTGAGTGTTCTCCATAGCTACCGAACTACCCGTAAAATCATAGCTTACCTAGACATTCTTCTCCTTTCCCCCTTTAGACTTCGTCTTCCACATTCTACTTTAAAGAAAAAAATAATAAAAAAATGATGTTACCCATATAGAATATTACACAGAAAATTATGTGAGAACTATTCTCCCCTTTATAATTGAAATGTTAAATCAGTAAACAACCTTCTCCTTTTTCCTTCTTGGAATTAAATAATAAAAAACAAGTTTTTTTAAATGAAAGTAAGGAGCAACATTAAAACTTAAAACGAACAGAAATTACTCCGTATATGAAAGGGGCTTTTCCTCCTAAACGCCCCACTTTTTACGCTAAAGTTTGACTCTTCCTCATAACTCTACTTTTTAAAACGGTAAGAAACTTTAGCGTAAAGAGCGGGGCGTTGAGGAGGAAAAGACCCTTACATATACAGACTAATTTCTGTTCGTTTTAAGTTTTAATTTTGCTCCTTACTTTCATTTCAAAAAACTTGTTTTTTTTATTTAATTTCTGGACGTTTTTGAATTAATGCAAGTTTTGATCTTGGCTCTCCGCACATAAATAGTTAAAAAAAAATATATAATAGTTTAAATAGTTTTAATAGTATTTAATAGTTTAAATAGTTAAAAAATTGCATATTAATTAATTGCAATTAATCTGAAGATTTTGAGAAAAAAGGAGTGAGGGAGGAGGCCTAGTTCCCCTCCAATTTTTTGAATACTTAAAAAAGGCAATTAGAACCTTTAATTTTTTACAAACGTTTTCATTGGTAAAAATTATACGTAGCTTACGAATTAACTTACGTAACGAACTTCTATATTCGTATGTTTTTATTGCGTATATGAGGGGGTTCAACCCTCGTCGATACCTCGCTCTTTACACTAAAGCTTAAATGTCCCAATTCCTTAAGACTGACCTTCGAATCACAAAGGCCGTAGAAGAAATAGTTGAAATTACTAAAAATACTTTAGCGTAAAGACTGAAGTATAACGAGGAAGTAAACCCCTCATATGCGTAATAATTTTTGTTCGTTTTAAGTTTTAATGCTGCTCCTTACTTTCAGTTGAAGAAACTTTTCATATTTATTTTTTCATTGTTTTTCCAAATAATGCTAGAAAATCCTCCGCCCCCTTAATTGAAATTCTCTTCCCCCATGAGAAGTTCCTCCATGGAAATATCCCCCCACGTAACCCACTCCCCTAAACCAAAAAAATCCCCCTGAAAACGTCTGTACACTTCCCAGTAACCATTACTATATGTAAACCCAGGTCAAAGTTTGTAACTTGCAGCCCCTCCAACGGGGACTGCGGGGGAGTAAGTCGTCCCTAAAGACATAGTTATTAGGTTTTTTGACTACGGTGAATAATGTGGCTATCTCAGAATTTTGATCCGGTGACTTTTTGGAAAAAAGAGCGTGGGAGGGGGTCTGGGTGCCCTCCAATTTTTTGGTCACCTAAAGAGGGCACTAGAACTTTTAATTTCCGTTAGAATGAGCCCTCTCGCGACATTCTAGGACCACTCAGTCGATACGATCACCCCTGGAAAAAAAATTTAAAAAAAAATAAACACGCATCCGTGATCTGCCTTCTGGCAAAAAATGTGAAACTCCAGATTTTTGTAGATAGGAGCTCGAAACTTCTACAGTAGGGTTCTCTGATACGCTGAATCTGATGGTGTGATTTTCGTTAAGATTATATGACTTTTAGAGGGCGTTTCCCCCTATTTTCTAGAATGAGGCAAATTTTCTCAGGCTCCTAACTTTCGATGGGTATAACCAATCTTGATGAAACTTATATATTTAAAATCAGCTTTGTCTTGATCGCTTCCCGCTTTTCTTAACCATATTTATTTTCAATAATGTTTGTAATTTTCAAAAAACAGATAAACGAACGCCCAAGATTATTCACATCCAATTTTGTACAGCGCTCGCAAAAATGATGCTATTATTCCGGATTCATTGAAAAAATATCAAAGAATTTACTTGTCAGAGTTAATCCGGCTGAAAGTTGTATATTGCAAATACAGATGTTCACTGAATGAATGTTAGTTCAGTACTGACTTAATGAATGTTAGTTCAGTACTGAATGGATGTTAGTTCAGTACTGAATGAATGTTAGTCCAGTACTGATAAAGTGTTTAAGTGCTAACTTACCTTAAAGTTTCGATTGTTATATAACTCAAGGCCACGTTTCTATTATTGGCTATATCCTTAGAAAAGATTTTTCCGTATTTGCAAAGCCTCTCCCGATCAAGGTGAGATTTAGTTACGATAAATAAATAAAAACTAGTTTTTTTTAACTGACAGTAAGGAGCGACATTAAAACGAACAGAAATTACTCCATATATGAAATGGGTTGTCCCCTCCGCAATCCCTCGCTCTTTACGCTAAAGTTTTTAACTGTTTTAAAAAGTAGAATTGTGGCAAAGAGTCAAACTTTAGCGTAAAGAGCGAGGGATTGCGGAGGGGACAACCCATTTCATATACGGAGTAATTTCTGTTCGTTTTAAGTTTTAATGTCGCTCCTTACTTTCAGTTAAGAAAAAATAGTTTTTTTTATTTAATTTCTGAGCGTTTTTGAATCAATGCATGTTTGATTTTGGCTCTCAGTACATAAATTATTAAAATGAAATTTGCATATTAATTCTTTTTTTTTGGCTAAATGGCTTTCTCTTACTTTTGATCAGACGATTTTGAGAAATAAGGGGTGGGGAAGGAGGCCTAGTTGCCCTCCAGTTTTCCGGTTACTTAAAAAGGCAACTAGAACTTTTAATTTTTAACGAACGTTTTTATTAGTAAAAAATATACGTAACTTAAGAATTAACTTCCGTAACAAACTTTTATATTCTTATATTTTTAACTATATATATATGAGGGTGTTTGTCCCCTCGTTAATAGCTCGCTCTTCACACTAAATCTTAAGTTTTGTCCCAATTCTTTAAGAATGACCCATGAATCAGAAAGACCGTAGAATAAATAGTTGAAATCACTAAAAATACTTTAGCATAAAGAGCGAAGTATTTATCTTCTCCTAAATACCTCGCTCTTTATGCTAAAGTATTTTAGAACCCCTCATATGCGTAACAACCTCTGTTCGTTTTAAGTTTTAATGCTACTCCTTACTTTCAATTGAAAAAACTTTTTCATGTTTATATTTTCATTGTTTTGTTTTTTTAATAGTAATACTAGAAATTCCTCCGCCCTTTTCATTGAATTGCTCTTCCCCCATAAAATATTTCTCCAAGGAAAGATCCTCCCACATAGCCCCCTCCCCTCAACCCCACACCCAAACCAAAAAAATCCCCCTGAAAACGTCGGTACACTTCCGAATAACCATTACTGTATGTAAACATTGGTCAAAGTTTGTACCTTTCAGCCCCTCCCCAAGGGACTGTGGGGTAGTAAATCATCCCCAAAGACATATTTATTATGGTTTTCGACTATGCGGAACAAAATGGCTATCTCAAAATTTTGATCCGTTGATTTTGGGAAAAACATGAGCGTGGGAGGGGGCCTAGGTGCCCTCTAATTTTTTGGTCACTTCAAAAGGGCACTAGAACTTTTCATTTCCATTAGAATGAGGCCTCTTGCAACACTCTAGGACCACTTGGTCGATACGATGACCCCTGGGAAAAAAAAACAAAAAACAAACAAATAAACACGCACCCGTGATCTGTCTTCTGGCAAAAAATACGAAATTCCACATTTTTGTAGATTGGACCTTGAAATTTTTTCTACAAGGTTCTATGATAAGCTGAATTCGATGATGTGATTTTTTCAGGCTCGAAACTTTTGACGACAAAGACTAAAATTGATGAAACTTATATATTTAAAATCAGCATAAAAATCCTATTCTTTTTATTTATCTTTTACCATCGAAATTCCGTTTTTTAGAGTCTTGTTTACTATTGAGCCGCTCCTTACTACAGTTCGTTACCACGAGCTGTTTGAAAAGGAGAAGGAAAATCCCCTTTCCTTCTTTGTGTAAAGCTGTTTCGACTAAATTTTGTATGAAAATTCTGTATTTTTAAATTCTTTGTATAAAGCTGTATGAAAATTCTGCATTTTTAGCATGCTAGTTTGTATTTTTCGCATGCTTCGCATTCTTTAAACTTCTAGACTGATAATTATATCTATGAAGCATTTTTTTAAAGTTGCTTTTGTTGTTTCTACTTTTATTTTCTTTTTTTTACTTTACGTAAGAGATGTTTGGCTTTATCAGAATAATCTCTGTAAAATAAATAGTTAATATCTATTCTGGTTAAAACAGTTAATATTTAATAAAATTAATGAAATAGTATATAGTTAATATTTATTTATTAACAAGATAATATATAATACAGTGTCAAAACTAGCCCCTACACATATTAATTACATTTTGCCTAATTACTTGAAAGTAGTTTAGACAAACAAATCTCTTGATTTTTCTATAACCAAGAGAGTGAAACCATAGTAAAAGTGTATAATTAATCCCTAATTTGAAGACGTAAAACATTACAAGCGGAAATATGAGCCTCACAATATATGGGAGTATGTCTAATTCATCACTAATCGACTTTTTTTTTCTTTTTTTTTTTTTTAGTTTCACAGACTAACCTCTGACACTATATAGACAAGTATCATGTCAAATTACCTTAATGGACTGGTACAGAATATGCTTCTTTTTAGAAAGCTTCTATTTCTTTGACACAAAATTTGATAAATCAGCGTGTTTAATCATTCGGATTTCTCTTTCACGCTTGATCATTCTAAATCTCTTTATATTAATCTCCACGCAAGAATCATCAAATGAAAAATAATAAAAAAGAAAAATTTTATCGACGGCAAGGGGTTGAACACTAGGTCAGTTCAGGTATACCAGGACCGTCATTTTGGTTTTAGAGGCGACTTTCACAGGAGTGGTGCAAATTATTGCACAAATAAGAGTATTGTTGCAGGGGTTTTCAAAATCATATATACTGATGTGACATGCGGCATGTGGGGCGTAATTCTACCAGGCGTGACATGGAGTTTCAAATGAGTGCTCAGCCCAACTATGTACATTAGATGGTAAAGAGTGAGTGACCCCTCGGTTAAAGAATCTTTTTTTGAAAATTTCCTTTGGTGACACATAACTTTGAATTTTCTATCCTTAGGAATCGGCAAGCCCAAAGACCGGCAGCCCAAAGATGTACATCAGATGGGAAAGAGTGAGTCCCCTCGGTTAAAGCACCATTTTTATAAAAGTTTCCTTTGCTGACACATAAGTTTGAATTTTTTATCCTTAGGGACCGGCAAGGACTAAAGGCAAGGAAGTAAAAGGACGATCCAGATGCACAGGAGGACGTAAAAGGGGAGTAAAAGGACGATCCAGATGCAACAATATTTCATTTTATTATTTGAAGGGGGACTTTAAATTTAAATACAGAGTGATAATGCAGAAAAACCTTTTTAGCCACATAAAAGAAAACTGTATGTTACCGACCATTGACAAAAACCAACCATTTAGAATTTATTTTCTACCAAGATGTGACGCCCTAGTAGCCCCTTTTCAGAGATTAAGTAAAAAAAACAAGTTTTTTTAACGGGAAGTAAGGAGCGGCATTAAAACTTAAAACGAGCAGAAATTACTTCGTATATGAAAAGAGCTGCTTCCTCATCAACGCCCCACTCCTTACGCTAAAGTTTGACTCTCTCTCTTAACTCTACCTTTTAAAACAGTAAAAAACTTTTTTAAGTTTTATTAGTTGCGTTGCTGTTAAGTTGCTATTAGTGTGATATAAATCATGATATTCCTCGGAATATGATATCTCCAAGCCCCCCCCCCCAACACCTAGGGTCCTGCTGATGCAGAAGCGCGGGTTTTTCATATTTTAACATTTTATCATAATTTGACAAACCTTCCCCTGTCTTATTTTTTTTTCGAAAGCGGTTGCACCGAATAGAGGGGACAGGGGAGGTATGGCATTTGCTCCCTAACGTCTTTCGCCCCCCCCCCAAAGTTTTGAAAAAAATTCCCCCTCCTACATTATTGTTAATTGACTCCACATATATAAGGTCCATCCCCCTCCCAGAAGTTGTTTCCTCAGAAGTCAGACTTGGACGACGAGAGTCCTTATCAGCAATGCTTACAGCAAGCAACAACATCAATTTTAGAAGAGGGCAGGAAAACTGAAAAATTGTTGATACTAAGAGACCATTTTAACGACTATACTAACATTACTAACGACCATATATTCACAAAAGGTTTTCAGGCATCCATCACACAAAAAAATATCATTCATATTAAAAAAAAAACAATTTCAACAAAGTTCTATTTCTGCGATTGGAAAAAGGAGTTGTTTCAAGAAAAAAAAAACAATAAAACAACAGAAGTTTACAAGGGTCTTGAGAACAAAACAAAAAGCGAGAAGAGTGATTAGATTAACTAATCCTCCCTCCTGACTTAAAGAGAAGGGGATAGGAACGTCGGTTTGAATCTAACTTCCAATAAAAATGTCAGACAGGCTAATTTTTTTTAAATTAATACGACCGATTTTTCATCTTTTATCACTGCGCACATTGGAAAAAAAACACACAAGAGTCAATCAAGTGAGGAAAGAATAGGAATAGAAAGTATATAACCGACTCCAAACGGTTGAATTCCAGATCTGCTTAAGGAAACTAACGTCCAAAATCAAACCCATGAAGGAAAATCTTAGTTTTGAAGCATTACAGTATAGCACTTGCTGGCTAATTGTTAAATCATCCTAAAATTCTTATTGTGTTTTAGAACAATTATTATTAATTAGAATTAATCAGAATATTTAGACAAAATAATTAATAAAATAGATGAAATAATTAGAATTAATTAATCTAATTATTAATTAGAATTCTTAATTACTAATTAGAATAAATTGAAAAAGAGATACCTAATGGTTCGTCCTGCACAAAACGATCCAGACAGGCTTTTAACCTAATAGAGCGGATTTAAATTTAATTTACTGAAAATTTACCCCAAATATTTTGATTTTGGGTATATCAATCAGTCCATTCAAATTACACCAGCAGTACGCTCGAAGGCAGGCCCAGACCAACCACACCGAAAGCTGGTTAGTGTCAACATTCACCGGTGAATGTCCAAAATTCCCTTTCCTCTGCTTAGATTCAATTAGCTTTGCGAGTCAGCTTTTCCAGTTTTATGCAAGCTATGCTGGGAAAAGTTAAAGTTAGCTTAGATTATTTTAAATTAAATTAGGGTATAAATAACAGAAATGCGTTAAAAACCTAACCTAACTTGTCACCATTAAACCTTGCAAAAAACAGAAAAAGTTGACTGGTAACGCTGACAAAAATTCAAGAAGAAAAAAAAGTATTTATGACATTCACCAGTGAATGTCGACATTCACCGATTTCAGACATTCACAGTAACATATACACAGATACATTAATGTTATCATACTAAAAAAAAAACAACAACAAAAAGAAAAAAAGAAAAATTCTTATTTTTTGTTAGAGATATATGCAAAGATAAATTAATGATATCACAAAAAAGGAGAAAAGTCCTTTTTTCAGTTAAAAAATTACAATAGCTTAATTTTAATATTTATTTGCATTTTATTTATATTGTTATAATTATATGCAAAAACTGCAATAATGCTTTTCTTTCTGTTTCATTCAACTGAGCACCGCTATGAGGCTTGCGGCAATTTTTATTCTTTTCATTTCTACTATACGCCACAAAGCTCCTTGTGCCACAATGATTTTTAATTCCATTTTAGCCATGTTAAATAACCAAAGCTCACGCGCCCTCCAATTCCATGTTCTTTACCGGTATTCTACCCCAGGAAAGAATAAATATGTCACTTTGTGTACAAAACAAGTACTTTTATGTCTGCTGAACAGAGACAGAGGTATATTACCAAAGGGTCTGAGGTAGACTCGGAGGAGTAAAACCACCTACACTTGCGTTGTATCATGTGTGATCAGGGTCACCACCTGTATCCCAAAAGCACTATTTTAGCACTATTTCATTATGTGTAGCACTGTAGCACGTTCTCAGCTATGCTAAAATAGCACGGAAGTGTTATTTTAGCACTGTTACAGTGAATGTTTTGACTATATCCCCTGTGTAGCACCTAAATTAGCACCGAAATCCCCTGTGTAGCACCTAAATTTTGGCAATTGTAGCACTTAAGAACTGACCATGGTGGAAACCCTGTGTTTGATCCCATGAACAATAGCTTTCATCAAGCCACTGATATTATGCTAAATTTAGCAATAAGAAAGTAAAGTAAATCAGCCCGATTTTTCCCATCGGCTTACTTATTGGATTTATCTAGTCATTTATGGTTATTTGGTAAGTTTAGATTGACAGGGGATGGTCAAAAAGGGCTGAAGTTAACATTTGAATGACAGCCATTGCATAAACTCTCATTAAGAACAACCCAAGGAAAAAGAGTGGCTCTTTTAAAACAGACAAAGGCCTATTCCCATACCTGCCGCCATGAAGTGACCAAGTTTTACATTTTGTTTTGCCTCTAAAAAGGAATTAAATAAATAAAAAAAAGTTGTTTAAATGAAAGTAAGGAGCGACATAAAAACTTAAAACGAACAGAAATTACTCCTTATAGGAAAGGGGCTTTTCCTCCTCAACACCTCGCTCTTTACGCTAAACTTTGACTCTTTCTCTTAACTCTACTTCTTAAAACAGTAAAAAACTTTAGCGTAAAGAGCGGGGCGTTGAGGAGGAAAAGCCCCTTTCATATACGGAATAATTTCTGTTCGTATAAAATAGCTATCTCAGAATTTTGATCCGGTGACTTTGGGGAAAAAATGAGCGTGGAAGGGGGCCTAGGTGCCCTCCAATTTTTTGGTCACTTAAAAAGGGCGCTAAAACTTTTAATTTCCGTTAGAATGAGCCCTCTCGCGACATTCTAGGACCACTGGGTCGATACGATCACCCCTGGAAAAAAAAACAAAAAAACAAATAAACACGCCTCCGTGATTTGTCTTCTGGCAAAAAATGCGAAATTCCACGTTTCCGTATATAGGAGCTTGAAACTTCTACAATGAGGTTCTCTAATACGCTGAATCTGATGGTGTGATTTTCGTTAGGATTGTATGACTTTTAGTGGGTGTTTTCCCCTATTTTCTAAAATGAGGCAAATTTTCTCAGGCTCGTAACTTTTGACAGGTAAGATTAATCTTGATGAAAGTTATATATTTAAAACCAGCATTTGATGTAACTATTGGTATCAAAATTCTATTTTTTAGAGTTTCGGTTACTATTTAGCCGGGTCGCTCCTTACTACAGTTCGTTACCATGAACTGTTTGATAGTGACAAAGGTCTTAAAATTTGAATATCATTTGTGACCGTCTCTTCAAAGAGTTATACAATGAGCTTCTCCAATTATTGCATATTTAGTTATTATTAAGAAAAAACAGATATTTTTGTCATATACATCGAAACCAACATTGGAAGGGGCTAGCGCCCCTTGAAAATTCAGACAATCTTAAAATAATGCTTGGATAAAGCGTGATTTGAAGCCCCCCCCCCCTCCTTCCACATCAACTGCTTATGTACCTGAGACAGTGGTTACTAGGCTATGGAGACACTATGCATATGCGGAAGGGTGCAACAAATTTGGTATATTAGTTTCCTCCTTGTCTTGTATCTTGGTAAAAGGGATGTCGGAGTTTTCAGTAAATAACTAAAGAGTTGAATGATTGTAATTTTTGGGCAAACGTTTTTGGTAAATGTAATTTTTCGCAAATTTTTGGGGACGTAGCACCAAGTTCAATACCAAATAAAGATAGATATTTGTATCTTTCCAAATACCAAAATAAAGGAAGATTTGTCAACACTCGAAGACAGCGCCATTGACTTAATGACTATAACATAGACCATGCTAGGCCATGTTCTTTCAAGTCTGAACTGAATGTTCAAAACACAAGTTGTAATATCAATAATGGTAGCAAAAATTTCTCTTTTTGGATTCTTCTCGGACTGAAAAAAAAAATGTTTAGACTATTCTATTGTCAGATTGTTTTCTTTTCTTTCTTTTTTGCAGTTTTTTATCTTAAATTTTTTCTTGTCAATCACTTTCTAACAACATCAATACTCTAAATAGTATGCCAACAAAAAGAACCTTAGTCTTCCTTTTTTTTTTTTTTTTTTTTTTTTTTTTTTGCTGTAACGAACTTAAAATCTAAATGCGAGGTACATACCGGAATTCTACGTTTTGGTGTCCGTTTCCGATCCCATGGATAGGTATAAAACCATTTTCTGTCTGCTTTCATAATTCAAATTATGACAAGGGAGACTCCAAGGATGGGACCTTCACCATTAGCATGGGAGAGATCCGTCAAAAATTCCCACTCCTTCTTTTGACCACACCCGGTAGCGTCGCAGTGCACCAATTTTTTATGAAGCAAATTAGGTTATATTTCCATAGATATGGATATGTTAATGGGGCGTAGTAACAGATCTAATTGCCTGTTTAAAACAAACATCCACATTTGACACCTCACATGTGGGAAATTTCAACTTAATAACTGCCAAATTATACAAAAGCATCAAAATCCGAGATGGTACAAATCTGTAGCGAGACCGGTGATTGAGGAAGAATATTAAGATGTCATGGGCGTGGCAAGGTCGATCAAATTGTCTATTGTCAAGTAGAACTAGGGACTATTCTCGCTGCTCAAGTTAATGCAGCGCGTTGCTACTTGAATAGTTCAAATTCGCACATAAAAAATACTGGGAATTGACTAGTAATGTATATATAATACTGATTTTCTCCAGCTGGACATAATTATTGCTGAAGTCACTAGTGTCAACAATACTGGTCAAAACTCAAGTCAGTAAAAGTAGAAGCAACTTAAATGTCATTATTATTGCTACAAAATGTCAATGAAAATGTCTAGTGTCAATTCTAGGTTCTTGAGCACTTCTTTGTTACTTAAGTAGATATGTAAAGCAGACAACTAAAGGAGAATCCATGAAAATAATAGGCACAGAAAAAAGTACACCTGGAACTAACTAGTGATCCATAAGGAATATCAATTCAGGAACTCAGTTCCGGGGATAGACATGCGCCATGATAGCAGCTACTGGTTTCCGACTTTCGACAAAGTCTTACAAGGGAAAAAAACAAAAGGTTTTTCAAGTGCCAAAAGCAACTTTTGAATGTTTACAGAGAAACAAAACGATTTGCGGAAATTGAAAGGGATTTGGCAGGTTTTCTCCTTGGATATTGTAGCTTATCATATGGAAACTTTGGATTAAGAAATAATTAAAAATGTACTTACTTTTTTTTGGGGGGGTGAAAGGGTCTAAGATCAGAAGCACTAACGATTTTTTTTGGAAAAGTTCATCTTCCCATCAAACAGTTCGTGGTAACGAACTGTAGTAAGGAGCGACCCGGCTCAATAGTAACCAAAACTCTAAAAAATGGAATTTTGATACCAATAGCTACATCAAAAGAATCGCATTTTAATGCTGGTTTTAAATATATAAGTTTCATCAAGTTTAGTCTTACCCATCAAAAGTTACGAGCCTGAGAAAATTTGCGTTATTTTAGAAAATAGGGGGAAACGCCCCCTAAAAGTCAAAGAATCTTAACGAAAATCACACCATCAGATTCAGCGTATCAGAGAACCCTACTGTAGAAGTTTCGAGCTCCTATCTACAAAAATGTGGAATTTTGCATTTTTTGCCAGAAGGCACATCACGGATGCGTGTTTATTTGTTTTTTTGTTTTTTTGTTTTTTTGTTGTTTTTTTTTCCCAGGGGTGATCGTATCGACCCAGTTGTCCTATAATTTTGCAAGAGGGCTCATTCTAACGGAAATGAAAAGTTCTAGTGCCCTTTTTAAGTGACCAAAAAAATTGGAGGGCACCTAGGCCCCCTCCCACGCTAATTATTTTCCCAAAGTCAACGGATCAAAATTCTGAGATAGCCATTTTATTCAGCGTAGTCGAAAAACCTTATAACTATGTCTTTGGGGACGACTTACTCCCCCACAGTCCCCGTGGGAGGGGCAACAAGTTACAAACTTTGACCTGTGCTTACATATAGTAATGGTTATTGGGAAGTATACAGGCGTTTTCAGGAGGATTTTTTTGGTTTGGGGGAGGGGTTGAGAAGAGGGGGATATGCTGGGGGAACTTTCCTTCGAGAATTTGTAATGGGAGAAGAAAATTTCCATGAAGGGAGAGCAGGATTTACTAGCATTATTAAAAAAAAAAAAACAATTAAAAAATAAAAGTGAAAAAGCTTTTTCAGCTGGAAGTAAGGAACAGCAATAAAACTTAAAACAAACAGAAATTATTACCCATATGAGGGGCTCACCTCCTTCTAATACCTGACTCTTTACGCTAAAGTATTTTCGGTAATTTCAACTACTTATTCTACGGCTTTTGTGATTCAGGGGGTCATTCTTTATGAATTGGGATAAAATTTAAGCTTTAGTGTAAAGAGCGAGGTACTGACGATGGGGCGAATCCCCTCATATATGTAATAAAAACATGAGAATACAAAAGTTCTTTACGTAAGCTAATCTATAAGTTACGTAAATCTTTTACCAAAAAAAAGATTCGTAAAAAATTAAAAGTTCTTGTTGCCTTTTTAATTAACCAAAAAATCGGGGGGCAACTAGGCTTCGTCCCCCGCTATTTTTATCTCAAAATCATTCGATCAAAATTATGGGAAAGCCATTGAGCCAAAAAAAAATAATATGCAAATTTCGTTTTGATTATTCCTCTGCGGAGAGCCAAAATCAAAACATGCTTTGATTCAAAAACGTTCAGAAATTAAATAAAAAAAACAAGTTTTTTCAACTGAAAGTAAGGAGTGACATCAAAACTTAAAACGCACAGAAATTACTTCGTATATGAAAGAGGCTGCTTCCTCATCAACGCCCCGCTCTTTACGCTAAAGTTTTTTACTGTTTTAGAAAGAAGAATTGAGAGAAAGAGTCAAACTTTAGCGTAAAGAGCGGGGCGTTGATGAGGAAGCAGCCTCTTTCATATACGAAGTAATTTCTGTGCGTTTTAAGTTTTGATGTCACTCCTTACTTTCAGTTGAAAAAACTTGTTTTTTTTATTTAATCGTGAACAGAGGCCGAATATTTACAGATTTGGATTACTTTTGGGGTGATTCATAATACCAATTTTCTTAATTAGAAAATTGAAATCAGTAAAGACTAGATGCAGTCGGCCCTACTTTTTTTATTCAAATGCCAAAAGCAAATTTCAAATGTTCATATTGAGGTGACTTGCGGAAACGTAAACGGATTTGGAGGGTTTTCTTTTTTAATGAGAAGCTTAGTAGACGAACACATTGGATCAAGAAATTATCCTGTTCACCTTCTGTGGAGGTGGGTTTCGGGGTATGATTTAAGAACAGAACCACTATCAGGCTTCTAGAAAACTCCATTGGCTCATTTTATCCCAAACTTCAGCAGTGGTAGAATATTCAAGCATTAACATCATTGCGGAATTCTGGTTTTGGAATGGCTTAAGATAATAATTTTCTCAGTTGAGATTAGTGAGGCCCTGATCTCGTGAACCTGACAATGCCCAGCTATTTTTTCCTTCTTTTTACTATTATTAGATAAAATATTAAAGCAAAATTTTGAATGTTTATATAGAAACAAAACAATCGGCAGACCTGGAAAGGGAATCGGTAGCTTATCTCCTTGGATATTGCAGATTAGCCAGTGAAAACTTTGGATTAAGAAACTTGTCAAGGTTTACTTATTGCGGGGAGGGAAAGGGGCTTAGGTTGGAGCGATTATAAGGTTTTCAGTAAAAATATACTCACTCATTTTGTCATCATCATGTGTATTTGCAGAATATTTAGATTTGGAATCGAAAAACGCTGAATTCTGCTTTTTAGGTTGTTTGAGATACTGATTGACACCAGATATGTCCGTTTTTATTATTTATTTTTACTTTTATCACTATAACCTTTTTATTATTACTATTATTTTCATTGAAAAAATTCCTTTTTTTGGCATTTTCATTGATAAAAATTAAAAGTATGAAAATAACTCCCCCTTAAAGTGAATCTTCCCCCCCCCCGCCTACATTTTGTGAACTGATCCCACTGCTGACAACAGAAAAGGTAAGATCAAGGACGTAGCCAAAATTTACGCTTCAGAGGGCGGGGTCTAAGATACGATTCTACCCTAGACGAGATACCCTTTTTAGACTCTTTCAAATAGGCCTTCCAATCAGTCACCATCATCAACATAAATACTAAATAGTGACACATATTTTTCGTTAAAAAAAAAATCGATTTTTCATGTGATACACGTAAAATATGTCTTGGGCCATATGCATTAATTATAAAAGTTGCGTATCGATTGATGGCACTAAGCTAAAGAAGGGTTAGATCAATAGCAAATAATCTGCTTGGTGACTGGCATATGAATAAATAGCGAATTCGTCCTTGAGGAGCTCGGCGCTGCTAGCGGGGACTAGCACCTTCCAAATCATAGCCGTCATACAGCTGTGTTTTTTTTAGTATAAAAGTCCTCACGCATTCCAGGTTATTGAAAGTAAAGAATTGTTCATATTAAATCAATTTTTTCAACCTATTGAACACAAATGGCAACACTAGAAACTTGGAATCGAGTAGAAATTTTTTTTTGTCTCAATATTTGCGTTTTCATCAGCTCGATGGAAATTTTTTAAATAAGCCGTTCAACTTGCAGTAAAAAGTGGATGTAATCTAACGGAAAAAGCAGCTGTGCAAACTGAGAATTTTGGCGAATTATAAGACGAAATTAACTCTTCTGTAAACAAAATTCGTTTCTTTATATTATTTATGTAAAACTCATCATCATCCATATTAATAAACCATAGAAGTTATACATGGTTCCACACTAAGCATCTTCTTGTAAACGTAAGCCCCTGAGGCAAATCCAGAGGCTTGTACGTAGAGCATGATATATGATATGACGATCTCAGTCAGGGTTGCCAACTGGACACATTTTACGTCAAAAGGATACATTCTCATGTGAAGGAACACAATGAGGAAAAATGGATATATATTTTGGTAAAAAAAAAATGATATCACTTTTCATAGTTGTTTTTTTGGAGGGGGGGGGGTCCAGGTTTTTACCAGAGATGTCACAAGTAAAGCGTTTTCTCCAGAGTAAAGGATTTACATTGTTGTATGTTCACACTTATTCATGTTGTATGAATGTTTTATATGGATTTTTTTTAGTTTTCATTATATTTAATGTTAACTGGCCACTTTGTAAGACGTTTACAAATCGTATTTTGGTCAATAATTCAACTTGTGAACAAAAGCTTAAACCTAGTTTTTATATTTCAAGACTGACACATTTTAGCTAAGACTAACACATTTTTGGATGCTCAGGGGACACAGTCATGGATCAAAAAGTTGGCAGCTCTGGTCTCAGTCTATCTTCTATTTCTTATATTTTTATATTTCTACAAATCATTTCAGATGTTTTCAAATTTTCTAGTAGTAACGATTGATTTTCGAATTTTTTTTAGTGGTAATGGGATACGTTTTTTGTTCAAAGTAGTGTATAGCCGCCACGCTCACATACAGGAATAGAAAGGACAAACAAACGTGGATTAGTGAAATATGGAATGAAAAAATATAAAAACAAAATTTTTGGTTTTATGTCAAAAAAAAATTTTGTGTCTGTTCGCCCTTTTGTGACTCAAATTACTAAAATATGTCAGTTTTTTTCCCTTTTACGTCATTCTGTTCCTTCACATGATATGACTCAAACATTGAAATGGCTTGCTGAGACTGGCTGGTCAGCCAGCTGGCTGACTATGGCCCTCGTACAGCTCTAGCAGCTTTATTGTCACATAAATAAAAAAAAACAAGTTTTTTTTAAGTGAAAGTAAGGAGCGACATTAAAACTTAGAACGAACAGAAATTATCCTGTATATGAAAGGGGTTGTTCCCTTCTCAACGCCTCGCTCTTTGCGCCAAAGTTTGACTCTTTCTCTCAACTCTATTTTTTAAAACAGTAAAAACTTTAGCGTAAAGAGCGGGGCGTTGAAGAGAGAACAGCCCCTTTCATATAAATTTCTGTTCGTTTTAAGCTTTAATGTCACTCCTTACTTTCAGTTAAAAAAAAAACTTGTTTTTTATTTAATTTCTGAACGTTTTTGAGGTAATCTATGTTTTGATTTCGGCTTTCCACAGATGAATAATTAAAACGAAATTTGAATATTTATTTCTTTGGCTAAATGGCTTTCTCATAGTTTTGCTCGAACGATTTTGAGAAAAAAGGAGCGGGGGAGGAGGCTCAGTTGCCCTCCAAATTTTTGGTTACTTAAAAAGGCAACTAGAACTTTTAGTTTTTTACGAACTTGTTCATTAGTAAAAGACATACATAAATTGCAGATTAGATTACGTAACGAACTTCTATATTCGTATTTTTTTTATTACGTATGAGGGGGTTCACCCACTCGTCAATACCTCGCTCTTTACACTAAAGCTCAAAATTTTGTCCTAATTCCTTAAGAATGACCCCTGAATCAAAAAGGCCGTAGAATAAATAGTTGAAATTACTAAAAATACTTTAGCGTAAAGAGTGAGGTATTAGGAGGAGGTGAGCCCCTTATATGAGCAATATTTTCTTTTCGTTTTAAGTTTTAATGTTGCTCCTTGCTTTCAGTTCACGAACTTTTTGATAAATAAAATTCAACACAATTTTTATATGCAAGTCAAGCGCCTGCCAGGGCTTCAAGCTCCTGGGATTTAAAGCTTCACAATCTAAATTTCTTCGATTAACATCTTTAAACAGATTGAAGGCCAGACAAAACTGTCACAGGTTTCTTCTTTTTTTTAAATAACTTTAAATTTGGGGGATTCCAGCCCGCTATAAAATCAGAAAAACATATTCAAATATATACAGTTTCTTTAAAGAAATTATACTTCCCTTAAAAAAATGATACCTAAAAAAATTTAGTATTTAAATAAATAAGAGAAAGCACTTGCGAATTTATGATACTTATGGTCTCGTTTTGGAACCAAGAAAGCATAAATTTAGCAAATATTTGTCTATTTAATGGTGCAATTTTCAAAACCACTGAACATATGCTACTGATACCATGCCCCGTAAGGTTAACTGTTTTTTTGAACAACAGAAGTGAAAAGTATACTTATTTTGAAACTTATAACTGTCCTATTATTTATTAGTCATTAGATCGCTTGGCTGAGCGTATAAGAAGTTCAAACGTATCAATTACATGCTTAAATAAATCCTAAAGTAAAAGCAAATCTGAAAATAGTTGCTATTTTTTAAATGATTGAAGAGTTCCTTTTGAGTGGGTACATCAAAGATAAGTTGGCGCACAAGGTTGTATCCAGGACAGGGTTTACCGGGTCTGAACGGCCCCACCTGAAATTTTTTTCCAATAGATGTAAAATAACAAAAACGCATTAAAAACCAATTTTTGATGTGTTTTGTAAAGCTTTTCGTAGCCCTCCTCCCAAACAAAAATTTGTCCGACCTAATATGCTCCAACCTGCTGTCTAAGCATGTTCAAATTGTATTACTTTTGGATAAATAATACAGTAAATCAATTTATTGATTATATCAGTCACAAGAAACGGTCATTGTCATAGAAAATTAACCATGGCAAGCCTTAAAAGCTATCTAATATTAAAACGAATCTAATGATTTAAAAGGTTTCATCCCTGTTTTGAACTGTTATATTTCCTAATGATGCGAAGGTTGCATAGGCAAGTACGCACTTAGTAAGAAGGAAGTCTGAAGCTAAAAAAGAGTGGCCTAAAAATTCAAACCTTCGAAAACACATTTCAATCCAACTTTATTTAGGAGTATTCAATAAAATTATTTAGCCATTTATTCATATGTTACTCTAAAATAGTGATGGTGCAAATAGTGGCGCAAAAAACAACCATATTATGGCTATACAGGTACTTAAAATCTTATGCTTTTGTGACTGTCACGGCAAAAAATAATACCACTACCGTAAGACGGCGGTGTATAACAGAGCCTAAAAAAAGGGGAAACCCTTTATGAGTTGAGACTAGTCCACAATTCAAGCACTGTCCTTGGTGCCACTGATAAAATAGGAAAGTTCCTATTAAAAGAAAGTAGAAACCCTTGTGAGACTAATCCACAATTCAAGTATCATTTTTGGTGCCACTGATAAAAAGATAAAAAAATAAATTTGGTTGAATAATGATTCTCGTGAGTGAATATTACCTATAGAGCGAAGCAAATTAGTCCATGAGCCCAGCGGGCAGCGGGGCTAGGTCTGTCTCGCTACGATTCTAGTTTTGTTCCTGATGATCCACTACTTTTCTAGAGGAATGATCCTTGACAAATTATCTTCTTATTTGATTTTGCTCTCAGAGATTCTTCATACTTAACAAAGAAACTCTGAGAGTTATGAGTTATGAGTTATATAGGTGAGAATTATATTATCTGAGAGTTGTATGAGTAAAATGAATTATTATGAGTTCTGTAAGTTATAAGTTATTAGTGTTGTAAGTTATTCGACCCATTCCAAAGATATGAGTCCTTGTAGCACACCTTACCAGCTGGTCGACTGTCTCAGTCCTAAATGAAGGGAAGAAAAAAGAAAGGAAAATGAGCCAAATAATATATAAGATAAACTTAATGAATAAAACATTATAATTTATAAATAATAATGTTAATATGCAATTTAGTTTATGGTATAATATAAATTTTATACAAAATAAATATCATTTTATTATATTTTATACTAATAATATATAAACATTAAACAGTCCGTGGTAACAAACTGTAAGTAAGGAGCGACCCGGCTCAATAGTAACCGAAGTTCTAAAAAATGAAATTTTGATACCAATAGATACATCAAAAGAATCAAATTTTTATGCTGATTTTGAATATATAAGTTTAGTTCTGCTCATTAAAAGTTAAGAGCCTGAGAAAATTTTCCTTGTTGTTGAAAAAAAGAAGAAATACCCCCTAAAAGTCATAGAATCTCAATGAAAATTACATCATAAGATTCAGCGTATCAGAGAACCATAACGTAGAGTTTTCAAGCTCCTATCTGCAAAAATATGGAATTCTGTATTTTTTGCCAAAAGAAAGGTCATGGATGCGTGTTGATTTGTTTCTTTTCCATGGGTGGCCGTGTCGACCCAGTGATCCTAGAGTATCGTGAGAGGGCTCATTTACGGAATATAAAAGTTTTAGTCCCCTTTTTAAGGGAAAAAAGAAATTGGAGGGCAATGAGGCCCCCTCCCACGCTCATTTTCACCCAAAGTCACCGGATCAAAATTTTGAAATGGCCATTTTGTTCAGAATAGTCGAAAAACATAAGAACTATATCTCTGAGGACGAATTGATCCCCAACAGACCCCGGGGGAAGGGCTTTAAGGTATGAGCTTTACCCATTGTTTACATATAGTATTGGTTATTAGGAAGTTTACAGACCTTTTCAGGGGGATTTTTTTCTGATGAGGGGGTGGAGGAGGTTGCATGGGAGGATCTTTCCATGGAGAAAATGTTTTATGGGGGGAAGCGAATCTTCCAAGCATTATACAAAAAACTATCCAAAATCAAATATAAAAAAAAACAAGTTTTTTCAACTGAAAGGAGGAAGCAACATTAAAACTTAAAACGCACAGAAATTATTAAGTATATGAGGAGGTTCGCTCACTCGTCAATACTTCGCTCTTTACACTAAAGTATTTTCAGTATATTCAAAAGAGCTATTTATTCTAATTAAACGACCTTTGTGATTCAGGGATCATTCTTAAAGAATTGTAACAAAATTCGAACTTTAGCGTAAAGAACGAGGTATTGACGAGGGGGTGAACCCCCTCATATGCAAAACTCGTTTCAACCACAACCTCACAAGATGGCGATGGCTTGCTTGCTTCTTATAATATTGCACTAATGTTTACCAAATTGGGAAAACCTCATATTATTGGTGAAGAACTAATAATACCGGTTGTAAGTGAATAACTTCGAAAACCACGCTGCCTTTCCATGACGAAAATATAGCAGTTTACTGCTGATCATGGATACTGTATATGTGCCCGAAATATTCAGTTTAAAAAATTTTATATTTGTTTCACTGTCGATTAAAAGGTTTCATCTCTATTTGCAACTGATACATTTTCGTTACAAGTGAAGTAATACGCATTGTATTACACAAGCAAGCATTTGATATTGTCAAAAAATCTCTTTGAGCAATAATACAGAAAAACATCTTGGTTTTCTATTCAGCTGGACGAATCAACTTTGCAAGGAAACAAAGCTGATAAACGAAGAAACGAAGCTCTTTTTCTATCACATATTTTTGATCATCCTGATTTTGTGAGAAATTAACCAAATTTGGGAAAGTATCAATATTATTTGCTTGTGTTTGCTACTAAAGCAACACCTTTGTGTTTCACCTTTGCTTTTAGCATATGTTAGTTGAAAAGAAAGAAGAAATTTACCAAGAGTTATTACTTGCTAAATATTTGCAAAATGACACGAAGGGAGAAAAGACATTTCTTGCATTAGATGAGTTTTTTAAAGAAAAAGGAATACCTCTGAGAAAAATTTTATCAATAGCCACGGATGGTGCTCCAGCGATGGCAGGGCGCTACAGAGGCTTTTATATTTTAAAAAAGTAGGATATTTGCATATTTATAAAAGGAGATGCCGAATGCATTCACAGTACATTGTGTCAGTCATCGCCTATATCTTGTTGCCCAAAATTTAAGTGCACGCCTACATAATTCATTACAATACGTAATCAAAGCTATCAGAAGCAAATCAATGAATGATGGATTTTTAAGCAGCTTTATACTGAAAACGATGAAGAATTCAATCGTTTGCTGCTTCATACAGAAATTCGAAGGTTGTCAAAAGGTGCCTGTTTAGACAGGTTTTGCAAGCTATTTAATTTGTTGCTGGATTTCTTGAAAGATAAAAATGAGGATTTGCGATCCAAACTAATTCGATCCAAAAGTGACATCGCTTATTTGACCGATTTGTTTCAAAAATTTAATGAAAGCAATCTTGAACTTCAAGGTGACGACACGAATTTAATAAAAACAAAAATCTGTTCGTTCTGCATTTATGACAAAACGTCTTGTGTACTACCGAAATTTCGGACGAGGGCAATTCAGCCAGTTTCTAAATTTACCACGATGAGAAAAAAAAAAGATAGCGATATACTTTCTTGCTGTGTGCACTTGGATGCACTCCATTCAGATTTTAGTAAACGATTTGATGACATATTAAAAATGAATATACCTGATTGGACTTTGGATCCATTTTTAAGTGCGAATACAGAGGATTCTTCGAAGTTACAAGAAGCATTGATGAAAGTAACTACAAATGATAAATTTAAATTGAAAAAATGGCTACCAACAATTCTGGCTACAAACAGAGATCCCTATGGCTTATCCACAAATTTAGACTGTCATTCAAAAATTGTTGATTGCATATCCGTCATCATACTTGGAACGTGGAACATGTGGAACGTCCGTCATCATAGTGGAACGTGGATTCAACGCGGTAACCAATTTGTTAACAAAAACAAAGGATTACAAATATTCGATCGCGATTACTGCTGAAAAAGATAGAACCGAAAATTGCAAAATTGATAGCAGCAAACCAGGTTCATCCTTCACATTAAAATTAAGATAATATTTTGTATCATCTTTATTTTGAACTTAATAAATGGTTTCATAATTTCAAACTTCGATTTTCTTAACTTACAACTTTCTTTACTATATTTTACCAAAACGTACATACAATAATGATTTAAAAATAATTTAACAGTCTTAAATCTGAACATAAATATAGAAATATTATAATGTAATATATTATATAATATATTATATTATATAAATATATTATATAATTATATTATATAATATATATTATAGAATATAATATATATATATAACATATAGTATATTATTATAGCATAGAATATAAAGACTGAAGAGGAATTAACGAGTAAAGAATAATTTTGATAAAGATAAATATTCTAATAAATAATATATCAAAAATTTCGGGAAAAACCTACCCATTATCAGTGATGTATTAATTGCGACGACCGCAATTCAGCATACCGAATTTTACAGACAAATTATATTTTATTACAAATATAGTTTGTCTGTAAAATTCAATATACTGACTTGCAGTCCTTGAAAATTAGTACACCGCTGGTGATGGAAAGATTTCTCCCGAAGCATTTGATGATTTATTTACTAATATAAAATAATTTATTATTTTATTAAAATAATGACCATAATGACTCTGTTTCTCGTTAATTCGTCTTCTTAAAGATACAATGATATTTATTCTTATTAATTGCTATTAGAATAAAAAAAATCCAGGAGGCACTAGGAATATTTTTTCTGGAAAGGGGGCGGTAGGTCAAATAAATTTGGGACTCACTGCCCCAATGGGTAGGAGAAAAAGAAACATGATAACATGCACAGACCCAGCACCATAACACTTTAGTTTTAAGTCTGGTAATAACAGAGGGCAGTGTTGTCACTCTGTGAACCCATTCCCTGAAATTAAATCCTTACAACCCGCAAAATTCACGACATTGCAGACAATGTTTGCAATAGTTATAAAAGATACCAGAGACCTTGATGATGCATAGTGTCTAAACTTTTATTTATATTTAAAAATCTAAAAATTGTCAATTGTCTAAAATTTAATTATGATAATACTGGTTCAAATAAAAACAGAAGTGTGATCAAATAAACTGTACGGTTCCATTCCCAGTAATCATTCGCAATTTTTGCGGGGTAGAGTTGAGTTCTCACGACCTGCTGAGATAGATAAATAGAAATACAGAGATTCGGAAATTGAACATTTCCTATGCAGAACGAATCAGCTACTATATTACCAATTTTTTCATGCCATTTTTGAAGTTCATTAGCCAAAATTTGCTACATCTTTATGATCCCTTGTTACAGGTCATTTCTTTGACGGAAAACCTTGATTCCATGGGAAAATTTAAAAGATCAAAAACCTTAATTGTGAATTCACATAAACATGCAAACATGAGATTGTTAGAAAATTAATAAAAAAGGAATGCGAGGATCTGTTTAATTAATTAATAAGATTATTAATTCAAAAGGCTATATACAGCACGAGTCTTAATACTGTTGGCAAGGGGTTGTAAACTCCCGATAAACAATGTCCATTTTAAAAAAGAGGTTACTCAATCAGCACCATCTGGTAATCCCTTAAAACAATGGCTCTGTACGCTCAAGTGTAAACTTTTTCATAAGAGTGCTTCTACAATGAAAGGGCCTGTCTAGATTTACTTTACAAAGTAGAATAGGATTATCCTAAGTATTAGACGGTTGCCACCGACTCAACCCTCTTTTTTTCTACATGACTTTAGCTTCTTTTAAATTAATATTTTTTGAAGTGTCGCTTTTCGTCAGAGACCACCCTTTCTTTCACAGGCAACATAACAGCGCTGCCTAAGTAAAGAATGATGTTGACACAATGTATTATTATTATTATTATTTGTTTTTTTTTTTTGTTTTTTTTTGGTTTGTTTTAGAACAGGGCACTTCGTGTCGAAGGATTTATCGTAGAAACTTCGAAAACAGCTAATTCAATTGGTATATTAAAAAGGGCTACTGTCACTTTCAATAGTCAAAAGGGATTGGAGGGCAACTAACCCCCCTCCCACGTCCACTATTTCTCCGAACACGTCCAATCAAAATTTTGAGATAGCAATTTGGTCAACGTAGTTGAAAGGTTGGGAAATTATGTCTTTGAGGATGACAACCCGTCCACACCCCACAGCCCTAAGGGTAAGCGTCGCAAGCTATGTCCTTGGGACATATAAGGCTTTTATAGAAAGTGTTGTCGTAGAAACTTCAAAAATGCTCATTTAATATTGAGAGGGCTAGTGTCCTTTTCATCAGTCGAAAGTGATTGGAGGGCAGATGCCCCTCCCACGCCCATCATTTCCCCAAACACTTCCAATCAAAATTTTGAAATAGACATCTTGTTCTACGTGGTTGAAAGGTGATAAACTATGTTTTGAGGATGACAAATCCCCCCCAGACCTCAGGGTAAACTTTTGTGAGCTATGCCCTGGGGCATATAAGGTTTTTTTTTTATAGAAAGCATGGTCATTTAAAATTCGGAGGGGACACGTTACATTGGTAGTTACAAGCTCCCGTGCCCTTTTTAAAAGTCAAAGTGATCGGAGGGCAGCTATTCCTCCTCCGACACACACACACACACACACACACACACACACGCACACACACACACACACACACACACACACACACACACACACACACACACACACACACACACACACACACACACACACACACACACACACACACACACACACACACACACACAAACACACACACACACACACACACACACACACACACACACACACACACACATACATACACACAAACACACACACACACACACACACACACACACACATACACACAAACACACACACGTCATATTGTCCCAAAATGCATGTAATAAAAATTTTGAGATAGCCACTTTATTCAAAATAGTCCAACAATCATATAACAAGGCTTTCGGAGTTAAAATAAACCCCCAGAGCGTGGGGGTAAGGGCTGTAAATTATAACCTGGGGCATTTAAGGTTTTTATGTAAGGGATGTTTGTATAGACAGAGGTGGTTCATTCGGTGGAAATTGGAAGTTCTAGTTCCCTTTAAAGAGTCAAAAGTGATGGAGGACAGCTACCCCCTCCCCTGTGACTACTGAATCTGATTCGAATTGTGATATAATGATTTTGCTAAAAATAGTCCAAAGAACATATAACGATGGCTCTAGGGTTGACACAATACCCAATGCCCTGGGGATAGAGTTGTAAGTCATGCCCTGGGGGCATATAAGGTTTTATGGAATGGGTGGTCGCACAAACTTCAGATGGGGCTCATTTGATTTGAAATTGGAAGTTATAGTTCCCTTTTTAAGAGTCAAGGTGATTTGAAAGCAACCAGCCCCCACCACGCTCATCATTTCCCTGAACACCTCCTATCAAAATTTGGAGATAACATTTTTGTTCATCGCAGTTGAAGGGTCCGGAAATTATGTTTGTAGGGAAGACATAATTTCTCATAGACATAAGACTCTGGGGGCATAGGATATATGGGACATATAATATATGGGGGCATAGCAAAGGGCTCATTGAATTGGTAATCAGAAGCTCTAGTGTCTTTTTTATGGGTCAAAGTTATCGGAGCACAGCTGCCCTCCCCCCAAACACACAAACACGTCGAGTTTTCCCGAGATACATCCAATAGAAATTTTGAGATAGCTCTTTCATTCAAAGTTGTCCAAAGATCATATAGCAAGGCTTTCGAGATTGATACAAACCACCAGAGCCTGAGGGCGAAGATTGTAAGTTATGCCCCTGGGGCATGTAAGGTTCTTATGAAAGGGATGGTTGTATAAACTTTAGAGGTGGCTCATTTAGTTGAAATTGAAAGTCAATAGTGATGAGGGTTAACTAGCCCCCCCCCCCAACTACTTATCTTTTCACCAAAACGTATCCGATTGAAATTATCCGACGGCAATTTTGTTTAAAATAATCCAAAGAACATATAACAATGCCTCCAGGGTTGGCACAACCCCTCAGAGCCCTGGGGCAGGGGCTTTATGTTATGGCCTGGGGTGTACAGGGTTTTTATGGAATGCATGTAAAGGTATGCATGTTTCACTTCTACTTTCACAAAATTCGAAAGACATTAAGATGAGTCTTTTAAGGAATGTTGAGGGAAGTGTTGAACTAAATCATAACATGTTATGTGTATACGGGTTGTCAAAAGGGTGTAACTCAGGAATGACTGAGTATATTAATTTGGAATTTTCAGGAAATGATAAGGGAGATAATCAATTGACCAAAAAGGTAATATTTGAACGCTGCTTCGGCCGTAGAAATTCAATCAGTGAAAAATCCATTAGAAAAATCATCTTACTTTAGTATAGAAATTTTACTTTATTTGATTGGTATGTGTATGTAACATCCAGCGAGCTCCTAGCCTGAAGATGATTACGTGAGGCTATGCAGGGACGTTGAAGAGGGGACAGCCCCTTTCACATACGAAATAATTTTTGTTCGTTTTAAGTTTTAATGTCGCTCCTTACTTTCAGCTGAAAAAACTTTTTTTGTTATTTAATCAAACAGTTCGTGGTAACGAACTGTAGTAAGGAGCGACTCGGCTCAATAGTAACCAAAACTCTAAAATCCAGAATTTTTATAACAATAGTTACATCAAAAAATTTGTATTTTAATGCTGATTTTAAATATATAACGAATATAAATATATGATGGATAAGAATAATCCAATTAATTTAAAACATGCTTTGTCAAATAATAAAAGATATTTAGATGATATTTTGGTCTTAAATTGTAAGGATTTCATTGATATTTCTAAAAATATATATCCATCAGAGCTTATTCTTGAGCCTAGTCATGGCGCTGATCATGAAGATCATTTCTTAAATTTAAATATTAATATTTGTGATAATAATAAATTAAGTTTAAAAATGTATAATAAAACGGATGATTTTGATTTTGAAGTGATTAGTTTCCCATTCCCTGAAAGTAATATACACTCAAATATCACATATTCAGCGTTTTTCTCATAGTTACTTCGTTATGCAAGGATTTGTAGTAATTATATTGATTTTAAAAATAGATGTAAAATCTTAAGCCAAAAATTGATATCAAGAGGTTTTTCTGCAAATAAATTAACTTGGCAATTTAAAAAATTTAGTTTTCATTATAACGAACTTTTAAATAAATATCAAAAGAATTATCTAGAAATACTTAAAGAAATTTTCAACTAATTTCGGAGGTTCGAGAAATGTTGTCGCAGCGCCATTTATTTTGAATTGTGTTTCTAATTGAGCGGATTTTCTTAAAAATTAGCCACATGGTAAAGATGAATTCTATAATTGTTTAGTTCATATAGGTTTTTTGCAATGTGTTAATATTTGTGATTTGGTAAAATTTATAATACTTAGTTTACCTATTGTTGCTAAAAAGAGGGATATATTAACAGGATAAGCTTGTTTTGGTTTTACTTGGTTGTTTTACATTTGCTTTTTTTTTCATAGGCATGTATTTTGGGGGTGGTACCTGACACGGGGATGCCATGGATATTCTGTGGTAGCCACAACACTGTGCTGGGTAAAGAATTTAAAGTGGCGAAACCCTATATAGGCCAGTGTATTCTCCTGATGAGCCTTTGTGTTGGGTGTTGCCTCTGAATTATTTGTCTACATTATTTTTTCTATTGTTTGGTAAATGACGACTTATACTTATTGACGACATGACTGCCTGTCCATGGATTATTCTTTATGGTTGATTGTGTATGGCTATGCTGTTTGACCTATGTGATTGTATGGATGAGTAGGGTTAAGGCCTCATTCAAGTGCTGGTCTATATTAGTCACTAATTTAGGATAACAGTCTTCCTTTTCTCCTTCTGTCTCTCTTTTTTTTTTTTTTTTTTTTTTTTTTTTTTGTGCTGTTGCATTGGTGATTTCTCTTTTCATGATTTAGTAATGGTTATTGGGAAGTGTTCAGACATTTTCAGGGGGATCTTTTTGGCTGGGGGAGGGGTTGAGGGGAGGTTGTTATGTGGGGGGAACTTTCCATGGAGGAATTTGTCATGAGGAAAGAAAATTTCCATGAAGGGGGTGCAGGAATTTTTTAGCATTTTTTAAAGAACAATGAAAAAATAGATATGAAAAAGTGTTTTCAACTGAGAGTAAGGAACAGCATTAAACTTAAAACGAACAGAAATTATTACCCATATGAGGGGTTCACCTCCTCCTAATACCACGCTTTATACGCTGCAGTGATTTTGTTAATTTCATCTATTTATTCTACGGCCATTGTGATTCAGGAGTCATTCTTAAGGAATTGGGACAAAATTTAAGCTTTAGTGTAAAGAGCGAGGTATTGACGAGGGAGGAACCCCCTCATATACGTGATAAAAACCTACGAGTATAGAAGTTCTCTACGTAAGTTAATTTGTAAGTTACGTATATATTTACACATAGAACGTTCGTAAAAAATTAAAAGTTTTAGTTGCCTTTTAAATAACCAAAAAATTGGAGGCTAACTAGGCCTACTCCCTCGCTCATTTTTTCTGAAAATCTTCCGATCAAAACTATGAGAAAGCAATTTAGCCATAAAAATTAATTAGTATGCAAATTTTGTTTTAATTATACAAGTGCGGAGAGCCAAAATCATAACATGCATTAATTCAAAAACCTTCAGAAATTAAATAAAAAAACAAAAAGTTTTTTAACGGAAAGTACGGAGCAATCTTAAAACTTAAAACGAACAGGAATTACTCTGTGTATGAAAGGAGACTGTTCCCTCCTCAACACCCCGCTCTTCACGCTAAGGTTTTTTTCTGTTTAAAAAGTAGAGTTGAGAGAAAGAGTCAAACTTTAGCGTAAAGAGCGAGGCGTTGAGGAGGGAACAGCCCATTTCATATACGGAGTAATTTCTGTTCTTTTAAAGTTTTAATATCGTTCTTTACTTTCAGTTAAAAAAAACTTTTTTGTATTTAATATAAAAGAGAAGCGTAAAACAGGCAAGTACTGATTAAATACAGCTGCTCTTAGCTCGAAAAAGCTGACATCAGTCCAGATGCTAAAATTTTAATACCTTAACAGCGTATCAAAAACGTAGTGTTTTAACTTTTTGCAGAGACAATTTCTTGTCGAATGATTTAAATAAACTAAAAGTATGCAAAAATAGAGGTCATAGCCAAAAACATAACTTTATTTTATACTATAATATATAAAATTTTATTAGATCATCTTAGAGATGGAGGTAATATTGTTCCATTAATCGCCGGTTTTCCTTACCTCTAATGAAGTAAATTCAGCCGTAGTCAATCAGTGAAAAATTAACTAGAAAATTATCTTAATTTAGCATAGAAATCTTACTTTATTTAATTGGTAAGTGTCTGTAACACCCAGCCAGCTACAGTGATGACAGTGGTCAAATATGGTTCTGAAGCATGGGCGCTCCGAGAAGCAGATGAAAATTTACTAGATGTTTTCCAGAGAAATTGCCTACGGAATGTTCTGGGTACCCGGCTGACTGACCGTATTTCAAACAGTGGGCTGTACGAAAAATGTGGTTCAATCCCACTTTCTAGGGCTATAACGAAAGAAAGGTTGAAATGGCTAGGCCATGTTCTACGGATGAAGGATGACGGATTACCGAAGATTGTCCTTTTTGGCCAACCGTCTGGGGCTACATGGAAAGCAGGTCGTCCTTGTTTGGGTTGGGAGGATGTCATAAATAAAGATTTAAAGGAAATGGGAACTTCCTGGGAGGGTGTAAAGAGGGAGGCTTTAAATAGATTATGTTGGAGGAGGAGCGTGCGTAGCTGTGTTGGCCTCAGGCGGCTTGGTGCTGCAGTGAGTTATTAGTAGTAGTAGTAGTAGTAGTATCTAACCTGAAAACGATCACGTGAGGCTATGCAACAGGTCCTTCATAGTTTGCTGTAGAACCTTCCACACCGGCAAAATTTAAGGCTTTACGTTACTTATGCAATCTTACTCAGCACGTTAGGGAAAAGTCAATCAGGATAAGCAACTAATAAATTATGAAAGCAAATTTTTAAAAACTTACCCCGAAAGCCTTTCGCGCTTGATAAGAGCTTGAATTTCCATCTTCAATCCACACTTTTAATTTTTAAACAACTTGCTTGTGATAGTTGCGATGATATTAGAAGATAGTTATGATGTTATATGAATTTTAAATTAGCTTAGTGAGAAAGAAATTGTTTCTTTGTGATTAACGTAACTTGACCACTTATCATAGAAAATATTCTTTGTAGTGTGAAAGCCACCTAAGGATTTTTCTGGAAAACGTTTGCAAGTCAGTTGGAAGCTCAAAAGAGAGCATGCATTTTTCTTTTCTTATGCTAGAAGCCTAAAGACAAGAGAGTATATCTGACTATGGAGATTACGTGCATCCATTAGGTTTTATTAAAAGGTGCCATATTTTATACGATGTTTGGTAAGTATAACCTGGTCTGCGGCTTTCAGTTTTTTTTTTGTTTTGTTTTTTAGGGGGGGGGTAAAATATGCTTGGATGAAGACCAAAAAATATTTTCTTTCCTTCTCTAAAAAGAAATATCCTTTGTAGACTTATTGTTGATAAACTTGCTAAACTTATAGTTGAAAAATTTTAATAAATATAGTCTGTAGCTACGTAATGTGGCTTTATTATGGTAGTATATAACAGTTCAAAAGGCAATGTTTCGGACAAAATTATGAAACTTTCTCTTTTTTTATCATCGCCGTCTGTACGCCTAAAAGAATTCGGTTAACGAACGATCCACGAATATTTACGTATCTAATATAATTTTATATTTCTAACCATATTCTAACTTTCTAAGTCTTTGCCCTTTCGCTATGAATTCAAGAATATATAGTCTAATTTGTTATTTAAAGCTTAGACGAAGACGAAATTTTAATCGAGAATTTATGAGGAAAGAGTCAAAATTGCGAAAACACTGACGGAGCTTTTTATTAATATTTCACTCGCGTTTTTAAAGATTGATAGAAGTGGAAGATTAATTGTCTATTGGTATTTTCAAGATCTGAAGTTTATTCACCAGGACGAACCAAGTTCTTGTGATTGTTATTATTACTATTTATTGGAACCCTATCTTCATACAACAGAAATGATGGGGCACTAAATCAACAAAAAAAAAACAAAAAAAATATTAATAGAAATATGGGTTTCTGGTTAGAAATATGTGTTTTGGGTTTGTGTATATGGTGGTTTCAAACAACGAAAGGCTAGCAAATCGTTAGTAATGATTTGGATATTAAACAAGTTGTTCGGGAGGAAATATAAATTTAATTTAAATTAAGCAATAATCTTTAAATAAAGATTTAGGAGAAAGCTCATTCAGCATATTACAGAAAAATCTAATTAAAAATAATCTAACATATTGCATAGCAAAACTAGTAGTTAACATCAATGAACCTGCATGAAAGACATTTTAGGTTAGCTGCCAAGAAAACAAGGACCATATTAAAAACATGCTCCTTATTGGTTTTTGTCTGAACGAATTATTTTTTTTCCAGAGAAATTGCCTATGGATTGTTCTGGGTACTCGGCTGACAGACCGTATTTCGAACAGTAGGCTGTACAGAAAGTGTGGTTCAATCCTGCTTTATAGGGCTATAATGAGAGAAAGGTTGAGATGGCTAGTGTACGTTCTGCGGATGAAGGATTGCAGATTGCCAAAGATTGTCCTTTTCAGCCAACCGTCTAGGGCTAAGCGGAAAGCAGGTCGTCCGCGGTTTGGGTGGGAGGAGTTAAATCTTTCATAAATAAAGATTTAAGGGAAATGGGAACTTTCTGTGACGGTGTAAAAACAGAGGCTTTGAATAGATAGGGATGGAGGAGGAGCGTGCGTAGCTGTGCTAGCCTCTGGCAGCTTGATGCTGCAGTGAGTTGTTAGTAGTAGTAGTAGTTTCAGTCCTCGGTGGTTTTCCATTAAGCGATGATGCTAGGCCTGTTTTAATTTATTTTTTTTCTTTCTTTCAATGAACACACATTTTATTGCAAGTCTTATTTTATTAATATCTCCGTTGCCGAAGTACTCCGTTGCTTTTAAATATAGAGCTGAAATACTAATTTTTAAAAACAAACCAATTCTTACATTAATTCCTCAATGTTTTATCTTTTGTTAACTGTATCACAGTGGTTCTCATTCCCATATTTATTCAATGGCTGATAAAGGGAGAGAAAGTATTTGCGGTCACAGCCTTCTCAACTCTGAAACCAACACATTGACCCAGACTACCCCTGCTAATGTTTACATAATTTTTCGTCTTCGCCATTTCAGATAAGAAGAATTGCTCTGCAATTCCTCTTTAAACCTAAATTTTTCTGCTTTGCCATCACCGAGTAAGAAAAGAAATTGTTCTAACCTTGGCATGGACGCGACTTCCACGAGAGAGCAACTTACAGTGGGAGCAACCACAGTCAACAAGCAGCAGAGGCGGCAGAGCCCAATCATGATAGTATACTGGATATAAACGCCAGGCCATACGATCCTTAAGTAAGCGCTCAAGGAGCAAGGGATCCATAGGGATTGATGACCCGCCTGTTTCAAGCTGCTCACCACGGCTGAAATTTTCTTTTGGCTTAGTAGATTGTGGTTCTGAAGGCCAATGGCGCTCAGATGAATTAGATTCTGAATTGTCGTCTGCTGGTGATAAGTCTGGAGGAGAGAAGTCACCAAGGGGTTGAGCTGGACGATTTAACCTTCTTGGTGGAATTGGAGGTGGGCTTCTACTAAGAGACTCTTCAGAATCTCCGTGTCGCGATTTCCCACGGAAAGAATGACGAATATTATTCAGTGATTGGTTTGATCGTGACTTTTTTTCAAAGTCAAAACCAGCCTCTTTTAAAATGTCTTCAACTAAATAGAATGACCTTGCTCTAGATTTTGACCCTGGTTGAGGCAATACCCTTCTCCTTCCTTCATCAGTTCCTTCTCTCTGGGGAATACTCTGATTCAATGTCGTCATACTTCGCCACCGTCTTTCTAGAGAAGAAGAAGCGCCATTATCAGGGATCCCTATTCTATTTGCGTTTGCTAGATCAAAACTTTGATCACTTTTGAACTGATTGCTTTTTTGATATACACTCTTGACCTGGGTTGAGGGATGATCATAGTCACTGTTCCCTTCAATGTCTAAGTTAGTTGGATATTCATCAGAATGATATGCACTGCTTGTCCTTGACTTGCTTTTCTGAGGCATGTGATCAAACGTGTCAATAAACTCTTTGGAATTATCAAATCCTCTTTTGATTGTCACTGAATTTGTTTCTGCTATCTTCCGGGAAACTGATTTTTTTGACAACCAATTTGGATACAAAATAGAAGCACTTTTTTTCAAAGCATTTTTTACGGTATGTCCATCTTTGAAACCAGTAATAAGGAAACTTTTCGATCTTTCAACCTTTTTGGTTGGCTTTCGATTAATTTTTGTTTCTTTCGAAACAGAATTTTCTAAAATACCATCATCCTTTCCGAATGAGTCACGTGCTGATTGCCGCATGTCATAGAGAGAGGTAGGTTGCTTGAGTCGTTCAGCCAGAACCCGATCACGAAATGTTTTAACATAAAATGGTTTGGGTTGCTCATCTTCCCAGTCACTCGGAACACTCCAGGTATCGTCGTGCTCTGTGTTGGTACTATTCACTGAAATAATAACCATGCATAAATCATAAATTAAAAAAGCAAAAATAAAAGTCGCATAGAAAGAGCAAAATAATTTTGAAAACACACATCTTTCAAACCAACAATACAATATAAGCTTAACAATTCTTACGAAAAAAAAGTCTCTTCAGGCTATCCCCTACGCCAAGCATTATCCTTGATTTTACTTCCATCCCCACACTCCCAGTAAAATCAGAATATAGAGATAATATATTTAAAAAACACAAAAAAATACAAAACAGAAATATTTGCCAAAAAGCTTATGGCTTGTGCGGCCATTCTAGAAAACAACAAATCAATGGATTCCCCTAAAAATCAAAAAATAAAACAAAAACAAGCAAAAAAAAAGTCACCACCGGAGACCATGTACTATACTAATCTAATATAACAAGACTATTATGCACTATTTCCCTACTGCATCTATATACAAAAAAAGAACAAAAAAGTATAAACCATAAATACCAAAACAATGGTCCCTAAGCAACCCACGAAAAGTCGGCCTATCAGTCTCTTGAACTATATCATAAGGAACTATATCATAAATGATGCGGTAGCTAGGATAAGACACATGTATATTATATACGAATCAAGAGGTGTGACATGTATATTACATACGAATCAAGAGGTGTGAAGTCTGAACATCGCGCTAATGAATCTTAGTCCTTTCAAATATTTTATTTCTTTCTAAACTATTGTTGCCAGATAGAGCGCATGTGTGCCATTTGACAGCTTTTTTGAGGCGGTTGCGCATTGAATTTTTCGAATTGGCGCATTCTTGAGGGGAAATCAGCCATTCGGTATATTTTCACTTGAAAATGGTGCTTTTGGCGCGTTTTCACTTCTATGGTGGCGCAATTTAAACCAGACACCTGGCAACACTGTTCCTAACCTTTCATTCTGTAAGAAGTGTACAAACTTGATAGGACGTTAGATAGGTTTCCCTGGTTCAAAAAGTAGCTAAAAAAAAAGACAAGATTACAGGAGACTAAAACACCAGGAAGAAGAGCAAAATAAAGAAAAATTAATGAAAAAAATTATTTACAAGATGTTATGTTTGTGCGTGTCTATATAGCCACAGAGAAATCAGTAATTCACTTCAAAATTATGTGACTCAAGAGACTTTCATTAATCAACGACGCTTCTCAACCGCAAAGGTCTTTGCGTCGATCCTGTGGCAGGTAGGATCAAACCCTGTCTCACGCATCTCGAGGCAAAGATCAATTAACTGGTCCATCACAGGACACTGATTCAACAGATTTCCAGTGTTTAGTTGGATTTGAAGATCCATAAGGTGAAACAAATCGGGGGCTATCACTTTTACCAACAGATAAAATTCACTATTGTGATAAGTCAAATCTGTGATAAATCAAAAAGTTTTTAACAAACTAGAGTGGCAATTTCTTCACACGATCTATAGCAGCGGTGATGGATGATGTTTCCTAGAGCCCATACAAAAACTGATAGATTAGCATCCCCTTTTTCAGATTATGAGGTTTCTGGAAAAATATTTCAAAGAAAAAACGTCTCACAGATAATGTGATTGGCTGCTAAGGAACGTCACATCAAGACATCCAATGCTTTTAAGGCATTTCTATCCTATTTTGGTATAGAAAAGATTTAATCATAATTCGTTAATCTTGCAATGAATACACTTTGCGAATCCCCAAAAGACTCCTAGGCTTGTACACGAGGGGAAATACATACATTTCAATTAAGCAGTAGATCAATCGAAGAAAAAAGTCAAACACATTAAATAAGTTAATTTAAATTAAATAGATTAAAGAGGCTCCAATCAAGAATATACAAAAAGGAGAGAAGAAAGGAATTCAAGGTAGAAAAAGAAAACATACGGAATACAAATATATTTTTATACAAATCTTCTGATCCCACCAAGTGAGTGGCAGTCTCGAGTTGAATTAGGTGGGCCATTCCAGCTAAAATGACACGGAACGAGAGGATTAAAATCAGATTATAGGTTTGGAGTATGCGGAATCTGAATGTTCTGAGAACTACGGAGCTGATAATCCGGCAACTCAGATACATAGGATGAAGTAAATCTAAGGGACCTAGGAATATCACCGTGGAGCTAAAGAAAAGCGAAAGATGCACAGGAATGAATATTTTTCAACATATTGTAACGATTTAGCAACGGAGCGATTTACATCCTGGATAAAAATTATAGCTTTATTGTAAATGTTGGAATGCGGTTGAAGAAAAGAAGGAAAAGTAGCTTCTATATAACTGGGCAATAAGAAAAATAAGAATCAATTAAACTACAAAATAGGATTTTCAGAATTGGTCCGGGAAAATATGTTTGATGTTTCTTAGTATACAAAGGTGCCTCCACCAAATCAATGTGGTGCTTAAAAAGATAAATTTCCATCTAGGAGGATAACTAGGAAACAGACATGACCATCCTTTGGTCTACATAAACCTAAGACACAAGTAAAAAAAAAAAAAAAAAACTAGACTTAGAAACATTTAGGGCAAGAGAATCAGCACCAAACCTAAGTAGAGCTCTTTAGAACAGCTTCACCAACTTTGTAAGATCCTCACCCTCCGATTTCCCGGAAGTAACAAGGGTGGATTCCTCACCAAAACCAACAAGAGAGCCTAAGGAAGGTAACCTATGGTTTTGGGCATTGGGGTATGTTGGATGACACATCGGCAACAATGTAGTGAATTCTCATTTCTAACTGCGAAAATTTGGTCAGTAACATCAATTAAGAACAATACTGGCCCTAGAATTGACCCTTGAGGGACTCCATGGTTAACATTTGAGGGTGAACCGGAAAGTGGATTAACAGAAATTACTCTACCAAAAATGTTAGACTTAAAGCAAAGGAACGCCAAATCTCTTAAAACAAAAATGAGAGAGAAGAATACTGAGTCGAAGGCTTTAAGAACATTCAGAAATAAAGCAGCAGGGATCAAAAGGGAGTTTAGTGCAAGGCGAAGATAGTTCAATAAAACTACGCAAGCATGCTCAGTTGAATATTTGAAAACCAAATTGAAAATAATGAAAAAAAAACTTTAGAAGTAGAAAATTATTAAGTCGAGAAAGTATAACCTTCTCAAAAAGTTTTGCTAAAAAGGGACAACAGAAAAATTGGCTGATAGTTGTCTCGATCATTTCGTGTCCCATTAATATAATATGCTAAGTCGACAGAGCTTGAGACTGTTTGGGAAAATATCATGCTAAAAGGAGAGATTTATAAGCTTAGTAAAGGGAGAAGTAATGAAAGGAAGTATAAACAAAGGAAGGAAGAAAGGAAATATAAGGAAAGGAAGGAAGAAAAGGAGTATAAAGAAAGGAAGGAAGAAAGGAAGTATAAAGAAAGGAAGGAAGAAAGGAAGTATAAAGAAAGGTAGTATAAAAAAGGAAGGAAGAAAGGAAGCATAAAGAAATAAAACTAGCTGCCCTTATATATTTATTAAGAGCTTTATTTCGAGGTTACAGAATTATAAAAAAAAACCTCTTTTTGGCTCTAGCTTGCCTGAAATCATATTGACTTGTATATAACAATTGACGCAGTTTCAGCTGCTAATACACTATAGCGTTTATACACTTGTGTAGGATACCGAATGTTGCGAGTAAAACAAAATAAGTCGGTAATTCTCGGAATCAGTCTTACTGCCAGCCTCAGATATACGAGTTATTTACTACTACTACTATTAATACTAATAGCTCACTGCAGCACCAAGCCGCCTGAGGCAAACACAGCTACGCACGCTCCTCCTCCAACCTAATCTATTCAAGGCCTCCCTCTTTACACCTTCCCAGGAAGTTCCCATTTCCTTTATTGAATTCCCATTTCCTTGCTAAATAAGAGTTACTTAGCAATTTTTAGGCAAAATATACAGCTATCATGTTTAAAACTTAATTAGAGAAGAAAAAACAAATAAAATGCAAAGACAGAGTACAAAAAAGAAAGGAAGTGGTAAGCATAGACGACAGAAAATCTACAGACACAGAAAACACTATATCCATCAAGTTTATATTGTAATCTCCCATAATGATTAACTCATACAAATGCTAAGGTCTGTATCCACTAGATCGTTAAGAACTCCAAAACGCTGTACTCTCTTTGAGATGGGATTCATACAGAAGGTAAAGTACTTGTGGTAAGCATAAACGACAGAAAATCTACAGATGCAGAAGACACTATATTCATCAAGTTTATATTGTAATCTCCCATGATGATTAACTCATACAACTGCTTAAGGACTGTATCCACTAGATCGTTAAGAATTCCGAAACGCTGTACTCTCTTTGAGATGGGATTCATAGAGAAGGTAAAGTACTTGTGGTAAGCATTGACGACAGAAAATGTACAGATGCAAAAGACAATATATCCATCAAGTTTATATTGTAATCTCCCATAATGATTAACTCACTCAAGTCAGATTTGAAGAAATGAAAATTTTGGGGAGACTTGGCCATCAGGTTTTTGGAAGACTTGGAGGGGGGCTGACGAAGATTTTAATCTGGGTGCAAGAGAGATTAGAAACGCAACTGCCTCATAGGGAGGGGTGTAACGTATGGGGCGGAGGATGCCCCCAGCCAAAGTTTAAGCCAGTCTGGTAAGAAAATTTGAGTCGGTGAAAAAGTGGTACAAAGCACCGATATTTTACTGGGTCATTTTATTTTATTACGTAAATGATCTGTTGGAAATATACGACGTAAAATCCATACAGGAAGTTCAGATTCAGTCGGTAAAAGCAAATAACTGAGTTATTTTAAAAGCAACATTACCCAGAGCAGTCAGAAAAAACTGAACAGCCTGTCAGTAAAAGCCCCCCTAGCCCCCAATAAACGGCTAGTAACAAATCATCTACTCGGACTCACCCTGCTGCCCCATCGCTTTAGTATTTACTCATATTAACAATCTTCTTTTTACTTTTTATCATGCCAATATTATTTGACTGCCTCTTCCTTTCAATGATGAGTTTCATGGTCTTGAAGTAGCATATAACGACCCCCATCGTTTTCTACATAAACTTCGTCGTTAAGCCAATACTGGTAAATTACTTGCGGATTTTCATTTGAAACATTTAAATCAGACCCTTCTAGCTTCACGTGGTTCTCTGCTTGGGCGACTCTTTACGTCAGATAATGAGTTGGTTTGCCGAGTTATGCACTCCAATTTTAAGGCTATCGATCCCAATTTGGAAGAAGCTTTACATGCCTTTTGAACATGGCTAACCTGTTTGTCTGTTATGTTCGTCTTTTTTTTCTTTTTTTTTTACTGGAGCACTGTATTGCATTGTGTAGTATAGCCTGTTAGTGCGAAGTTTACCCCAAAAGATTTATTTTAGATTTATTTAGTTTAATCAAAAGATGTAATTAAACTTTCAACAGGAAATTATTGAATAGCTAACTGGGAACATACAAAGACAAAATTTACAATCAGTTTGGTTCCGTTCTAGTTCAAACATACATATATATATATATATATATATATATATATATATATATATATATATATATATATATATATATATATATATATATATATATATATATATATATATATATATATATATATATATATATATATATATGGTCCCTATAACACAAGTACCTTTTTTGTTCAGCCTTAAGGATCCATCACATTGGATTTTAGGATTCCGTGCTCCCCTTCGCGTTGAATTCTGAAACGCTTGGTATCCTTACCTAAGATCTGACGTCAACCTGACCGCAAGACAGAACGAAACACAGGAGCTTTGACGGAAGAAATTGAGCTAGTTTCAATTTCTTCTAACGACAATGGGAAGGATAAAGGATCAAGATCCCCAAGAGTCATTGACGGTGCATAGGACGTTGAATTGACGTTTTAGCTGCTAGAAAGTGTGTGGAAGCTACAAAGTGTTTGTATTTATTCATTTCGATGTATAAGTGTCTGTGGATGATGATTGAAAGCAGATGATGAAGATTTAATTATTGATGGTGAGCTTATGTCGGAACTAAACAGTATTGTAGGGCGAAAGGAAGTGTTCATAAGCGGAGATCGACATAAGAGCCGTAACATATGGCGCAACGCAACTAAATGCATTAGACGTAACACAAAGTTTTAAGTTTGTAATGTGAAGCAAAAGCTATTCTCCGAACATGTAGAAATATGAATAATTCGAGAGACGGATATTGGCCTTAAAGGTAGGTAGGTGGGTATCTTTATTAAAAAACAGCACTATAAACTTTCATTCATCAGCTAAAAAACAGGCCACAATGGCCTGTAAGCATAGCTGGCGCCTAATACGATCCATTTCTTTTAAATATTTCACTTATCATAAAAAAATGAACAAATAGCCTAAGATAAATAAACTACAAAAAGAAAACAAAGCAAAGAACTGATGATCATTTTAATAAAATGTGGGGGAGATACCCTTCTCTCGGTCTAAAATACTCAACATTACTAAATATTCAGAAGATGGGCCTTGAGGTGACGTTTCAGCTGAGGCAAATTTTCTTATTCCTTAACTTGCTGTGGGAATAAATTCCAGACAGTCGGTCCCATGTATCTGATGACATGAGCCACTTGTTGTTTTACTTGATTAAAGTAAAACAACAACAAACAACAAACACGATTTCTAGACCAAAGATATGCTGACACTTATTGACAATTACATAAAAACTACAGGACAATCATAAAACAGCATAGATTTCAACGAGACTAGGATCTTCAGCCCCGTGCCCTACGCACGTAGCTGAAATAATGTTCCAGAACACTGCTTTTGATGAAACACAGCAGTTGATTAGACAAGCACAGACGTAGTGTTATTACAAACTCTCTAAAACCTGGACCTGCAAAACCACAGATCTAATGGATGAAGAAGAAGACGATATTTCAAATAATGGCTAGGCAGAAGCTTCATCAAAGCATATCAGGATAAGAAAAATTATGTCTACCTTTGTATAATTACTACAAGAAGGTTCAAGTAATCTAAATACCTCCCTTGTTATTTCCCAGATCCTAGGATCTCATGATTTTTCCCAGATCCTTAAGTAATGACCAGGGAAAGTAAGCACGAAAGAGGTAGAGGAAAGAAGATATGGAAAAAAATATTAGAGACATAGGAAAAGGTAAGAAATAATATAACGTCGGAGAGTGTCTTGTTAATATAAAACAAACAGAACAAGCGAAATCGCATAGGAAGAGGTAAAGATAAAGGCAAGGGTATTGATAATATAGGGAAACGATGAGGACAAATAATTGTATTATTTAGTCCACGTCCCCGTTTATTTCCGCTTGTGAAGGAACTAGCAAATTAAAATCAACAAAGGTCTTTCTGAACAGTCACGATCTTAAAGGAAGTTATGATCGATTACTTGAGATCTAAATCCATCCTGAAAAGATCTATATGCTTTCACTCATTCTCTCAATCCTCATAAATGTATTTAGGTTCGTTGAACAAACAATAGTTTTTATTCGGAACAGACAACACCCACTTAGCCAAACGTTGAAAATTTCGCAAGACAGAAAAGGCCACCTGTGACCGCCATTCAATTAAAATAATGACGGCAGTCCGTTAAACGGATATGGTTCAACTGAATTAAGATATAGGAGAATCGAAACACGCTGAGCTTGCCAGGTTGATCTTTCTTCTTTTTGCATGTCTTTTAGTAAAAACAACTTTAAGGGAGAACAGGCCAGAAGCCTCCCCCCTCCCAATACTACAGACGTGCCTCAGCCTTTTTGTCAGTAGGTGCGACACGCTGCGTCGCACCTACCAACGGGATTTGTCGAACATCCACACGACGATCCAGCCCCAGTGGGAAGATGTTTGGGCAGCGGCGCACATGCGGGATGACTGGCGGCTCTTCGTGGATGCCCTGGGTGCCTCTGGCGGCACAGGAGGATCTAAGGTCTAAGGTCTAAGGATATTAAACCCACCTTGTCGACCTTTCAGCGTTTTATTAAGCGTTCAGAGTTCGGTAGTGTACAGTCTTCAAACCTTTGCCTTTTTTCTCAAAAATGTTATATATGTAATTCGGTTGATTTAGTTGAAAAACCCAAAAACGTAAATATTTCAGAAAATACAATTATCAGTAGCTTTGACATCGTGTCTATGTATACAAATATTAATGTAGCAGAATCCGAGAAATTATTAGAAAATAAAATAAATGAAAATTATGACTTAATAGAAGCTTCAGCTACAGGATTTAGATTGCGATGTTTTAATGACCTTGGTTAAACTTTGTAACAAGTATTCAATGTATTTCCAATTCCGTAATTCTTTCTACCAACAAATAAATGTCTTACCCATGGGTGCGCCTCTCTCCGGGTTACTGGCGAATATTTATGTAGAGCATATTGAAAATTGGGCATTAAATTCATATTTTTTGAAACATATCTTTTGGGGACGTTACAAGGATGACGTTATTTCACTTTGGAACTATGGGAAAATGAACTTAGGGGTTTTTTAGATCACCTTAACACATATGATAGAAATTTACAGTTTACCTTAGAAATTGAAATTGCAAATAAAATCTCATTCCTAGATGTTCTAACTATTCGTAACTTAGATGAACTTAATTTTACTATTTACAGAAAACCAACACAAAACGATAGATATTTACAATTTAAATCAAACCACCTCTTAAAAGAGGTGTCTTTAATATCTCTCGTCGATCGTGCCCTAAACATTTGTTCTGATTCCTACATCACAGCTGAACTAGACTTTATCAGGGACATACTTTTTGGAAATGGGTATCCTCTTTTATTTATTAATAACACAATTAACCATAGAGTGAAAAGACACTCCCATAAAATCAATGATAATTACCATGTGAGAATCCCGATAAGCCCCAAAACATAATTTACCTCCCATATATCCCAAAAATCGCTAGAAATCTTAAAAAAGCATGCACACAAAATAATCTGTATATTGTATTTACCAATAATAGAGGCCTAGTTGCCCTCCAATTTTTCGGTTACTTAAAAAGAGCAACTAGAACTTTTAATTTTTAACGAACGTTTTTATTAGTAAAAATATATGTAACTTAAGAATTAACTTACGTAACAAACTTTTATATTCTTATACTTTTATTATGAATATGAGGGGGTTTGTCTCCTCGTTAATACCTCGCTCTTTACACTAAATCTTAAGTTTTGTCCCAATTCTTTAAGAATGATCCCTGAATCAGAAAGGCCGTAGAATAAATAGTTGAAATTACTAGAAATACTTTAGCATAAAGAGCGAGGCATTTATCTCCTCCTAAATACCTTGCTCTTTATGCTAAAGTATTTTTAGAACCCCTCAAATTCGTAATAATCTCTGTTCGTTTTAGGTTTTAATGCTACTCCTTACTTTCAACTGAAAAAACTTTTTCATGTTTATTTTTTCATTGTTTTTTTTATAGCAATACTAGAAAATCCCGCGCGCTGTTCATTGAATTTCTCTTCCCCCATAACACATTCTTCCAAAGAAAGATCCTCCCACATATCCCCCTTCCCTCAACTCAACCCCCAAACCAAAAAAATTCCCCTGAAAACGTCTGTACACTTCCCAATAACTATTACTGTATGTAAACACTGGTCAAAGTTTGTAACTTGCAGCCCCTCCCCCAGGGACTGTGGGGGAGTAATTCACCCCCAAAGACATAGTTATTATTGTTTTCAACTATGCAGAAAAAAATGGCTATCTCAAAATTTTGATCCGTTGACTTTGAGAAAAGCATGAGCGTGGGAGGGGGCCTAGGTGCCCTCCAATTTTTTTGGTGACTTAAAAAGAGCACTAGAACTTTTCATTTCCGTTAGAATGAGCCCTCTTACGACATTCTAGGACCCCTTGGTCGATACGATGACCCCTAGGGAAAAAAAACAAATAAACACGGACCCGTGATCTGTCTTCTGGCAAAAAATACGAAATTCAATATTTTTGTAGATAGGAGCTTGAAATTTTTTGCTATAGGGTTTTATGATACGCTGAATGAGATAGTGTGATTTTCGTTGAGATTGTATGACTTTTAGGAGGTGTTTCTCCCTATTTTCCAAAATAAGGCAAATTTTCTCAGGCTCGTAGCATTTGATGACAAAGACTAAATTTGATGAAACTTATATATTTAAAATCGGCATGAAAATCCAATTCTTTTGATGTATCTTTTAGAATCAAAATTCCGTTTTTTAGAGTTTTGTTTACTATTGAGCCGGGTCGCTCCTTACTACAGTTCATTACCACGAACTGTTTGATAGCAACAGCTTACAAACAAGCTTTTAAACAAGCAAAGCACTTCTATTCTTAGGCCGTGTGAAGGGCAATACGGACGAGACCTCTGTTACGCCTTTGTTTTTACATACTAATTATGTGAAATTGAACAATATACGATTTATGAGTAAATTGCTAAACTCAGTATATATGGTGTCCCAAAAAGAACGTAGATTTGCAGGATTTGAATCTATTATTAAATGGAATTTATTTATTTGACACAAGTAAACAAAACACGCCAATCTCTTGGGAGGATGTTGTCATTATATTGAAACACAACATTAGGTATTTACCCTTCCCCTTTTAGACCTTAAAGCACTTATTTTGTCCCTGAAACATAGAGAAAATTAGATAGAAAAAATAGGTAGAGAAATATGCCTGACTTTTTTAGCTTTTTTGTTGAGGCTTAGTCTAAATGAAGGGAGATAAGAAATTAATTCCTAACTCCCCCACCCAGACACACACCTTTCTATATTTATCCAATGGGTCGTGAAGAGAAAGACAATTTGAGCATTGAAATGCGCTCTTTTAGGCGTATTTGCCCTCCCACTGCTAGGCCTATAAGCACTTATTCTGTCCATGAAACATAAATAGAGAAAATTTGCCTGAATTTCGATAAAGGTGGAAATAACCCCAAAAACTACCATCTTATTCAGCGTATCAGAAATCCCTATATTAAAGGTTTCAAGCTCCTACCTTCAAAAATGTAGAATTTGCGGTTTTTTTCTGACAGAAGAAAGAGCTCATGATCTTTCTTCTGGCAAAAAAAAACAACATAATTTTACATTTTTGCAGATGGGAGTTTGAAACCTCTACAGTAGGTTTTGTTGCACTGAATATGATGGTGCGATTTTCATTATGAGGTAGTGACTTTTTGGGGGTGTTTCCCCTTTTATCAAACATCAGGAAAATTTTATCAGGCATAATTTCATGGATCAAATAAATAAATTTTATTTAAAGTAGATTCAAATCACGTGCTATTTTTGGAACACCCTGTAATACACCTCTGCTTTGCCTTATAAACCATAGTCTTTTGTAATAAATGGCCAATAAACCCCTGGCCATGAGAAGATAAAGCAGATTTGTGCACAAGGAAGGGCTAATCAGTATTTAATCTGGCTTTATAAACTCTTGGTCTAAGGACACTCAATCAAAGATTTGTATGTTGCATGTTTGATATAACAAGCCATACAGCCATACAAACCATATACAAGCCATATATGTGTACATACAGCAACTGCGTGACATGACCTACGTGTAAATCAAAGGCAAAGATGTAATGCAGAGTAGATTTCAAAGGTGAAGGCACATACTTCACATTAAAGGTAAAGACAGATACATGCATAGGAATTTTGAAGGGATGCAAAATTTGTATACCAGGGGGAGGGGATTTGAAAAAAAAACGGTAAATTATGTGGAAATGAACAATATAGGAAATTAAAAAAAATACAAAAACACTTAAAATTTAGGAGCAGATGGGACATAAATCCCCTTTTATAGGTGCATTTGAAAAAGACAGACCTTGTGGCAGAAGACGCCGGAGATCTATACATGATTAGACCTACATAAGACATTAAGAGTGGCCGTTAATGGTAAATTCTTTGTATAATTTATATGTTTTGGATGAAAATAAAAAATGTCTATGTCTATGTCTAATAAGACTACATAAGACATTGCGCAGCCCCCTTTTTAAAAAAAAACTGTATCAACACAATTTACCCAGTTGCTTTCTCGGTCCGTGTTTTAATCAGACTTCGAGTTGGCTTTCAGCCGGTCTCTCAATTAAAAAAAATAATAATAATAATCTACGTAAAACCCCTGAATTTCAGCTTCAGAGGCCAATATAGCTTTTAAAAAGGAGAAAGTCAGTATCTGCATGTAAACCTCTCTACAATGAATTATTTTTTCTCGTGCAAAGAAGAATAATTTGAAAAAAAGCCTCTAGGAATACGGATACGATAACAGTAAATTGAGAACATGTCAATACTTACAAACGGTAATCGTACCTTTATAATTGGTCTATTATTCCCTGGCCATTTCAAAAATAGCCTACTGTGATGCTTGTAATTAGCGCTATGAATCTCATACTACAACCACAGTATTCGCATTCAATTTTATATAAATATTCATTTCTCTGGCAATTTTTTTTTACTTTTATGATAAAATGACATTTCAGTTTTACAATTAGTAGATACAATAAGGGGTTGTCAGCTTTCAAACATCGTGTAGATCTTACCGCGTGTACCATATCCAAAACCCCGTTTGCGTAGTAAGGTGGTTTTACGATGCGAAGTGCGGCTCGAGGTGGAAACGGCTTGGTTAAAGTTTTTCCAGGCATGGTAAAATTGTGCCACGAATGGTGGAGCAGGTGGGATTTTGAGATGCGTACCAGGTGACATAGAGTGGGCAACGCGTCAGGTCTTTGTCTCTCTTATTTACTGAAGATAGGACAAACATAGTAGATGCTCGCTTGTAATTTTAAATAAATTTGAAGGTTTGATGATTTGAAAACCTTCTAAATGGTTACAATTTGCACAGTTAAACGCGTGTGATTTACAATGTTGACCAGGGAGAACCTGCTAGGCAAACAAATTGAAAGAATAAGGATATTCAGGTGGTCCATATATAAGGACCGGTAATAAACATTAGAGGCAGCTCATTTACCAATAGTATAGGAAGCTACCCCTGTTTTCAATTCACCAACGCTTGAAGTGTCGGGAGTGACTGATATTTCGCCAAAAAGGTCAACTTTATTTTGATAAAAGTCAATTATTAGAATGTATCATAGAACCTTGACAGCGTGATGAAACTGAACCAAAAATTTAAACGGTATGCAGTACTTTAGCGTTTCAGAATATTTTATAGAGTCAATGATTTGCAATCAAAAAATAGAATCCGTAATCTTAAAGTTATAGCCTTTGCAAAAATTGTCCATTGGAGCTGCCCTTCAAGGAGCCGCAATTATTCAGGTTTAGCGTAAGACGGATCGTGAGTCTCCAAACTTATTTGATACATTTGGGTTACATATTTTCTTGCACAGCCTTACCTCTTTCTTCCACCCCCCCCCCTTACCTTGTACTCCACGTTGCATTATCACTATTCTCATACGTTCCAACCTGAGTTAATTTTCTCCTATTTGTATCAAATTTGCATGGATAGAATGTTACATTAATTACCCGCTTCCTGTGTAGATAGAACATGTCAAATGAAATTTGAGTGATTTTAGAAAGATCAGACTAAAATAATGTTATTTTGGACTGTATTTTTATTAAAGTTAGTTTGTTTTCCCTTTGTATAGTTCAGTCCACCAATTCATGAATTGAATAGGCAAAAAAAGAAATTCCATATAAATAAAACTAAATATAAAAAAATTTAACAAAAAATTTTTTTCTTGTGTAAATCAGGATATAGGGGGATTACATTTCCGCACGGAAGGGGGAGGAGGAATACGCCTTATACCAAGCGAAGCTCGTTGGTACTCAAAGAAAAGGGAGGCATTTATTATCTAAATGGATACCACCTTACAACAAATACACTCAGCCTTTTTAAATTTTGCTACAAATTGGCTGGGGATCACAAATATGTTACCTATTCGAAAAGCTAATGAAAGGCTAATTTAAAATAAAGAAAATACAATCTTTTACTAACTGTTAACCAAAGCGCTGTCTATTCAGGGTACCTAAAGCATGAAAAATACGTTCGCTGTTTCAACAAGGTTTTTTCGATCAAAACTGGTAGCACTATAGACACGATCGTGTCCAGTGAGGGAAGTGGGTTTGAACCCCTCCCCCCCCCAAAAAAAAAAACAAAAGTTTGTCTGAATCGTAAAAAACGTAAAAAATGGATATAAACAATATTTTATGCGTTTTTGATTGTTTTTGTGTTTAACCCCCCTCCCCCCCCCAAAAAAAATCCTTGTGTAAAACGTTCTCGAAAAAAAACTGGATACGCCCCTCACCATAGGAATCCCCAAAACTTTAAAGCGGCTAAACGATATTTCCAGTGATTTCATTTTTAGCTTTTTCTTGCGAGTATACTCAAGGACGTATCCAGTGAGGTGGTTAGGGGATTTGAACCCCCTCCCCAAGATGTTCGTCCAAATCGTAAAAATATATAAAAAAAATGCATAAAAGCAAATTTTTATGCGTTTCTTAGTTTTTCTGCACACCCCCCCCCAGAACAAAATCCCGGATAAGACCCTGGATATGCTATAACATATTTAGCAATCACCCGTTCCTGAAATTAAAATAAAACTGATTTGTTAAATCGAAAAACAAAATTCACGCTCTAATGACGTAAGCTATAATGACGTAAGCAATAAATCCGAATTTCCCTATTTCCGGCAAAAAAACAGGAGAAGTTAAAAGGCTTTCCTAAGATTTTTTGAAAGATGGTGATAGCTTGTATTTTTCTATCGTTTATTCGAATCCCTTATTCAAGTTCTATAAGCTATGGTAAGACCGCCCATTATTATGGAAAGTAGACTCAACTAACGACAGACACAACTCGCAGACTCAAACTCAAAACAGCAAATACACAAGATGAATATATGGAAAGTAGAATCAGTGCCCAATAGACTCAACTAAGTAGACTCAAACTCAAAAGAGTAAAAACAAGTTCAAATTTACAATGAACGAGACTGGGCGACGCTTTAAGGTACTTTAAAGTACTTTCGGATTTTAGTATAAAATCCGAAAGCAAAGTTTTGCTTTATTGCTCAGATTTGCAACAAAAGCAAATAATAAAGAAAAAAAAATTCCGTTTCCAACATTTTGAAGATCGATAAAAGGATAGAGGCATTAATAGGAGGAGTAGAATGTAATTAAGAAAGTAGTCAAAGAGTGGATTTAGTTAGTCATTCAATATTTATACATTCTAAAGATTTTATGGTACTTGTGTATTATTCAGAACACACTCAATAAGTGAAATTAGGTTAGGTTAGGTATCTTCTATCACAATGAGTTCCTTCTCGTAAGCGTATAAAGTCATTTTGTGTCCAGTGGCGCACTTTTTGTTGTGGGCACCAACCTCTTATACTGGAAAAATATAATTGCCTCTTTTTCAGTCTTTGGCAAATTCTAAATCTTCGTTTCAAAATCCATGTTCAGACACTATCTTCTATCACCATGCGTAGCAAACTAAATTGAGTTTTGTCTTTGTGGCTATGAAACCGGTTTTTCTCATAAAATGTACCAGCATCGTAGTTTGTTTCACGAAAGAACCTAACTTCACTTATTGAGTGTGTTCTGAATAAAACACAAGCACCGAAATTTACGACAAGCATTAGCCAAAAAAGACAGATCTAGCGGTGGACTTAATTGTGTCAGAAGACAACAGTGCCCTTTTCTTCTGCATCAAGCTGTTTTTAATTAATCGTTTCAACTTTGAAGGCTGAACGAGACAGAACAGGATCTACAAGACTGGATTAAGAGAAAAGCTTCCGTATTTGTTTCTCTTTTTTCACAAAAGAGAGTTCTTACTTGTTAAGTGTCGCAGAGAATAGAGAAACTATTCTAATTTTAATGTCATAGGAGAGATTAAGAACCATTAATTGTCTTTGAACAACTACCCAAAACCCTATTTTTTTTTTAAATAAAATTTATTTTTTGTCACCTATTTAAGGATTTTTTTTCCAGGCATCGAACCAGGATCCTGCAGGGCAATTCATTATAAGGAGGGGGTAAGTCCTTCAAAACTCAAACAACAACCGAAATATTCAATGAACACGGAAAAACAAGGCCATTCTTCAAAAAGAATGGCAAGAGTTTCTAGTAAGCGATTGGATTTTTGTTTATGCGTGTGTTTGATAGAGCTGATGCCGTTGGGTTGGGTTTATATCTTTGGTTGTTACATTTTTTTATTTACTTTGGTTTTATTCACTTTAAATACATACTTTTATCTGAAAAAAAATTATCAAGATAGAAATATCGACATCCCTTACAGAATTGATTAGAACCATGAAAATTGTTAACAATTAAAAAATCAAGCACATAAGAAAATAAAAAAAAATTAAAGTTTATACAACTCCTTCCCAACGAGCAACCCGAAAAACTGTGGATGAAACCACACTTCGGAGGGGTTAAGCCTTTCTTGTTAAATGTATGCTGTTTGCCAGAAGAATGGATTAATTGATGAATTGCTTATAACAATGGGAATAGTTAAAAATTAACAAAAATTAAATGCTGTAAAAAATTCAACAAAATTCGACCGTCTACCCCTCCACGATTGATCGATGAATCCTTAGAACTCTTTAATTAACTTATTAACTTTTAACCCTTAATTAACTTTAATTACATTTTTTTATTAATTTTCAAGCGGAACACTTTAGGGTGAATGGGTTCAATGCTCGACAATGTTATCAAAGTCAATTATGACTTTCAACATACCGTTATTGAAATTTCAAACCTTCTAAAATGTTTTTAAAAAATTTCAAAACCTTCTAATGTGTCAACCACTCCTAAAAATAACTTGAATTTCATAAGACAAACAGTTCTAAAACAGAATTCTGTATAGTAGGCCATAGGTACATTTTGATAGGTGCAGTGGTGGTCCTGGCATCTCTTACGCATGGGCCAAATCTTGACTAGCGTTCCTCTCCTGTCTCCCACAAAATTTCGGGCCAAATTATATCAAAATTTTCATTTATTAACAAAATTATTTTCAATTAATTAATTTATTTTTTAGTTTTTATTTGTTATTTAAATTATTATTAATTATTTTAATTATCTTTTTATTATTTTTATTTTTTTTAATCTATTAACTGCGACTTCTAGTTTATTTTTAATGAAATTTTTTTATTTTGTTTAAATACAAAATGATTATAACCGCTAGATTATTTATTTCGAATTTTGCAACCCTACAATTTCTGAAGCCAGGGCAGCCTCCCCTAAAATCACCCCTGGATAGGTGTCGACACGAAAAAGGAACATCCTTGGAAACATCATCACAAAACTATGCTTTGAAACATCAGAAGCTTGATAGGTAGAAACCGAACGACCCAAAAGATTTATGTATGAAAATAGATTAAAACAAAATTGAATATTCGGTCTAAATCTTACTTTATGAGCCCACAGACCCCCGAACATCTGTGAACCCCTGTGATAACTTTCTATAGAAGTAAAAGGAATAGAGAATGATGCTAATAAATTTAACATATCTAATTACACTCATACAAATATCTATATTTGCTGGAATCTAATTTTTATCGTCTGTAAAAATTCACAGTAGGCCTACATGCGACAAAATTCACAGTAGGCCTACATGCGATACAATTTGGCAAAGATGTAGGTTTTATCGCAACTCAGTGAAAGATTAGCATTCCAATTGTAAATTTTGCATCTTCATGTAAAAATAAATTAAAAAAGAAACTTCCCCCTCCCCCCACATTTCCGTGAATTGCTGCTCAGGTTTGTTTCCAAAGGCGTTTCCCGGATTTTTGTTTGGGGGGTGATCTTTTTTCGAGAGAGGGAGGTACAAAAAAAAAATTAAAAACACATAAACAACTTGTTTATTTGTCTTTTGTTACGTTTTCACAAGTTGGACAAAAATTTCCAGGGGGCGGGATTTGATTGGGCGATCCTACCATGAGTTCTAGAGCTTCGATACGAGATCCGAATAAACAAAAGAAAACCAAAAGCCTACCCCTAATTTCCCGAAAACATAAGAAAAACCGTTCAATTTTCCCCGTTTTGTGCCTGAGATAAACATATTTAGTTTTAATAGAATTTGCAACATTAGAAGGGGTGAATTTTATTTTTTCGAGTAAGTGGAGGAGAATTTTCCTTTAAAAGTAGAAAAAAAGGGCAGTCTCTTAAAATATTCTAGCACATCTACTAAGAAAACGCTAAAATCAGCTCAAAGGATAGAGCAATTGGGAAGTCCAGTAGTTCCTTGCAGAGCGACCTGCTTTGACTGAAAACCTTGCTTATAAGTTGATCTTTGATCTTTATAAGTTGATCTTTTGGTTATGAGTTTTTGTTTGAGTTTATGACTTTTGAGTTTTGGATATAAGTTGTTTTTTCTAACATATCTTCTTCTAATATTCATAAATGTTGCTAATTAGCTTATTTTTTGTTTTATGTCTATAGCGAAAAGCATTATTGCTTACCATTTGGTATACTAAGAAATAAATAAATAAATACATAAAATTTCTAGATGCTAGAAGGTCGAGATCATAAAGTCAAGAAACTGAGAAGTTCCTAAAATTAAAAGCAATCTTAGCAATAAACGGGAGCTAAGCCTATCTTTTGGCCTTTTAAATTTTGTTAATCTTCTGAATTTGCATAATTTGTCCTTCTTTATTACAATGAAAAGTAGCTAAACACCTTTAATAGTGTACATAATTTGATATGGTGCTAGAGGGGGGGGGTAACTGCCCCTCAATACCCCAGTTTAAATCTACGCTATCTAAGAAAGTCTAAATCTAGATTTAAGGCTGATTAAGATTAAAAGGTTGTGATCGTAAACTCAAGAAACTGAAAGGTTTAGAAATTTTCAGTTCAATTCTAATCTTAATAGCAAAACAACAAACTTTAAGTAAAGCTACTTGCCTATTCAAAGTTGTTCTAAAAAATTAGTAATTTATAGTGGAGTATTATTTAGCAAAACTACTGAAATTTAGTGATTTTTGATAAGTTGCAGCCCTTTTACTAATTTAATTAGTAAAATTACTAATTAAATTAGTGAATTGGGCAGCGGGTGTATCCGTAATGATCCGTAATGATCCGTAATGAAATATCTGAAGAAAAGATTTTCACCGAAAAAAACACTGTTTGAATGTTACAGCCCAATTTGTTTTGCTGATTTTGTGGGTTCGTATTTTTTTTTTTTTTTTTTTTTTTACTTTTTTAAGCGAAGTTGCTTAAAAATTTATACAGCGTAAACGGTCACGAGTCATACCTCGACTGAAATTTGAGTCGACTCAAATCGAGTCAAATAAAGTCAGCGTAGCTGTCATTCGACTGTCATTTTTTTCTACGCGGAATGGCGAAGAATGCAGGCGTGAAGGCAATGAAACTAGGGTTTGGGACAGAAGCCCATATACACATGTCACAAGAAGTATAAAGCCCATTGAATCTAAATTAATGTTTTGAGGCTCTACAATCGAAAATTTTTAGAATCCCCGAAAGAAAAACTTAATTATTAAGAATAAAGCGGCTAATTTATGCAAGTCGCCTTATAATTTAATCTTAACACTAATATCAACTCGAAGGCCATGTGTATATGTGTCAGTGAAATTGTATAATTGACGACACTACTGCCAAGTATTTCTTTTCCTCAATTCATTGTGAATCTAATTTGATTGTATTAAGAGGCGTGATCTTCCAGATATTTCTTGATGGGCGTCAACCCCAATAGTACTCATATTAACCTGCATTTGTGTTCTAATTTTCTGTGAACAATAGTCCTATCTCTCTAAAAGAAGAAATAATTTCACGAAAAATTAGCACGCACACAAGTACATAGATGAATAGGGGAAATCCCCCAAGATTGACCCAAAAAACTATTCTTAGCATCGTTTAAATCATGAGCCAAAAACGTGCATTTGTCCTTCACCACCCTTCCTTGAATTGTTCACCTGCCTCCTCCAAAATTCAGAATTCTGTGCATCAAGTTTTTATAAATACACAGATAGTAGCGAGGGAGGGTCTGCATGTATTCCGCTACCTTGTGTACATCTCATTGCGACACTTGTTCCATCACGTGTGATGTGTTTTCTCCATACAACGGCTCTTTGGGTCGTGTATGGCCCACTTTCAACATGCACGACCCGCTCCCCTGGTGAACACGATTTTGAAAGCCACCCTCCCCTGAGAATTCGGAGATTACATATAGGAATTAATTATGCTCAAAAGATTAGCTTAACATTTAAAACAAATTAAGCCAAACGCTATCTTATCTTAGCATAATTAAAAAATTAATGAGGGATTTAATCGGGGGAAATGAATTCAACACTTTATATATATATATATGTTTTTAATTGTAATATTCAAATTAAACTGTACCCATTAGATACCAAAATTACCTTTATGCTCCATTAACTTGCGTATACTATTGACCAGGCAGCATGATAAAAAAAAAAAAAAAAATACAAATCGTTCCCTTTTGATTTTTTCCTAATAAGAACTCAATTATTGCAAGTTGAACCAAAACATTTACATTCGTAAACTAATTCGCATTCAC